>NC_034010.1:18090657-18198947 GCF_000346465.2 Prunus persica
TTCTCTATATGACGAATTCTATCATGAAAGATTGGATTTGCAGCAATATGTAGTGCAGCCTTGCTATCACAATGGAGAATTGCGGCTTTTGGATGTGGAAGATGTAGATCATGTAACAGGCTTCATAGCCAAGTGAGCTCGCAACATGCTCCTATCATAGCTTGATATTCTGTCTCTGCAGAAGATAATGAGACGATTTTTTGTCCCTTAGTCTTCCAATTCCCAAGAAATATGCAATACCCAATCATGGATCTCCTCGTCATAGGACACCTCACCCAATCATAATCACAATAAGCACATACCTTCAAGTTATTTCCAGCTGGAAAAAATAGGCCTTGCCCTGGGGCATTTTAAAGATACTTGAGTATCCTAAGAGTTGCTTCCATATGCGGTGTTCAAGGCGCATGCATAAATCGACTAAGCACATTTATTGCATATGTGATGTCGGGTCGTGTGATGGTGAGATATATCAAGCGCTCTAACAATATTTTAAACTGAGATGGACCTTTGAGTAGATCACCTGTATCGGAAAGTTTGGTGCCTTGTTCCATGGGAAAGGCTACCAGTTTTGCTCCCAAAATGTCATTGTCTTTGAGTATGTCAAGCGTGTATTTTCTTTGTGAAATACATATGCCCTGTTTTGAACGGGAAACTTCAATCCCTAAAAAAACTTGAGATCTCCAAGGTCTTTTATTTTGAACTATGATTGTAGAAATTGCTTAAGAGATGAGATTGCTTTTTGATCATTCCTAGTGATTAGTATGTCATCAACATAAATCAACATGACTGTAAATGATGTACCTTTCTTGCATGTAAAAATGGAATAATCTGCCTTGGATTGGATAAACCCAGCAGCCAAAACTGCTTCAGTGAATTTGGCAAATCATTGCCTAGATGCCTACTTGAGCCCATATAGTGATTTGTTAAGGCGACACACAAGATTCTCCCCCTGTCGCCAAAGACCAGGAGAGGTGACATGTAAATTTCTTCATAGAGATCTCCATACAGAAAAGCATTGTTAACATCTAACTGGCTAAGGGACCAATTTTGAGTAGTGGCACTAGCAAGCAAACAATGTATAGTAATTATCTTGGCCATGGATGAGAAGGTATCGTGATTATCAATCCCCTCAGTTTGAATATATCCTTTGGCCACGAGGTGTGCCTTATAATATTCGATGGAACTGTCAAAACAGTGCTTGATTTTGTAAACCTATTTACCACAAATGAGTTGTTTGCCGGAGGGCAAAGTACGTATTGAGCGTCCATGTGTTGTTGGATGTTAAGGCCTTAAGTTCATAGCTTATTGCCAATTGTTATCTGCAGCAGCCTCTGTAAAGCAAGAAGGTTCGACACTACTACTGACAGTTGCAATAAAAGAGAGATGTGAAGGTGAGTAATGACGATATGAAATAAAATTACTGAGAGGATAACTAGTACCTTTGTGCTGGATCAGTGATGAGGAAGACGATAAGGCAGGTCTGGGTACTAGTACATGATTAAGAACATAATCTTTTTGCCATACGGGGGCTTGTTTGGGATGCTCAGAGATTCTGACAGGTGGATTGGTAGAAAGAAGGGTAATAGAAGGTGGAAGAAGTGCGGGTTGTTTTGGGTTTGTAATTGCAGCAGATGATGATGTAGTAGGACTGATTAAAGAAATAGGTGGGTCCATAGGAGAAAAAGAAGAATGGTTGGCTGGAAATTAGGTGTTGCTGGAGAGTTAGGCGTGGCTGAAGAGACTATCTCATCTTGGTTTGAAAGTGTGGAATTGGGCTCAAGGGAAAAATATAGGTTAGTTGGAGGAAAGGCATGAGGGCCCAAGGTTGGATGGCATGGATCAAGGTCTGCGGTGTGGGTAGTATAGGTAATTGGACTGATTTTGTGGTTGGGCTGATGGTGTGGAAAGGGAAATGATGCTAAAAAAAAAATTAACATCCATGTTGATGAAAATTTGTGGCTAGTGAGATCATACAACTTGTAAGCTTTTTGCCCACTAGGGTATCCTAAAAAAAATGCTTTTCTTGGCATGAATATCAAATTTGGATGTGGGATGGGTGTTGGTTGCAAAAGAAAGACACCCAAAGACTCTAATATGTATATAGGAAGGTTGTTTGCCATATAATTTTTCAAAAGGGATTTGTTGGGCTAAAAGCTTGGAAGGAATTCGGTTAATGATATGAGTGGCGGTAAGCACTCATTCTCCCCAAAATCGAAGAGGAAAGTAGGCTTGAAAAAGTAAAGCCAGAGCCATTTCAATTAGATGGCGATATTTGCGTTCTACTATCCCATTTTGTTGAGGGGTGTAAACGCAAGATCGTTGGTAAATGACCCTGTTATCTGCGAAAAAATCGCGAAGGGAATACAATTCTCCCCCATTGTCCGCAGTATTTGTTTGATTTTGATGTTGAACTGTGTTTGGGTATAGGCAAAAAAGTTCTATCTCATCACAATTGTTCAGTGCGAACCAATGCGCTACCTCTATGTCATTTCTGGAAAACGACTCTCCTCGTATATGATCTCCAAAGGGTCGTGCGCTTTGGGCAAAAACAGAAAGTTTCTCATTTCTCACACGTTCGTCATTATTGTGCTAAGGACGATTGAAAACCGTCTCCACATCTTTTAAATACATTTCACAAAAAGTAAGCGACTCATATTGAACCTAAGCCTCTATAATTGATCCTTCGGGTTTTGCCCTGTTGCTGTTTGGGCCTAAATTTGGCACGCCAAAAGTTCAAAAGACAGGCCCATGGTGAAATTACCTGCCCAGCCCAAAAAACTTGATAACGAAATCAGGATCCAGACAGGTTGAAAGACCAACGTGGAAACTGTCATTTGGGCTTCAAGGATCAGCCCATAATTTTTGTTGGGTTCAAACCCAAGGGAATTAAAAACACACCCACGTGATTGCCTCAGCTTTGAAAAGTCAGCAATTTCAACTCAGTTAAAAATATGAGAGGGACATCTCTGAAACACTGCCAGTAGAAGATCAAAATCCATATGTGATCGGAGATTTTGCTCTAAAAAAAAGCAATACACCATCTTCCAAGGAATTCCCGGGTCACGCTTTCTAAATTAGAACGGGAAACAGGGAGCTGTTCAGAAAATACAAATAAAAAAACCAACCGCCATAAAAAGCCCACACAGACGGTGGCGTTGGTTCAAATAGAAAGCTGCCACCCAGGAAACCAGGGAAGGGATTGCTTTAGGAGGTGACTACTGAGAGCCTATCTGCCATAATTGATAAAAATTCTTTTTTACTTTACATTATAGGAGATCTTTTTACCGCCCATTATTTAAATTTGAAATCACCTCCCCAAGAGGGTCTCTTATAAAAACGAAAGTAGGCAAGGAAAGGACGACACTCAATTCATCAATTAATCAAAAAAAAACAAACAACAAAAAAAAAACCAAAAGCTCACTTGGATTCCAAGAGAAACCAGCTTTAGATCAGAATTCCAAAGTTCAGACTTAGAAAATAAGTCTTCTAAAACGAGATCTCTCTCGTTACAAATTTGGTTCAGCAAAAGCTAAGGCAAGCAGAGTTTGAGTTTTCACAAACGTGGAGACCTCAGCAAACTTATAAAGAGTCCTGCTCAAGCAGGACGTACTAAAGAAGCTGCAGTTCTGCCCACTCTGCCCCTTCAATAGCCTACCAGACCTTCGAGAATAGCCACTTATGCCCCTTCAAACTGAAGAAGCTGCAGTTCTGCCCACTCAAATGCCTCACGAAGCATGAAGTAAACATAAAGCTCTGCCAAAATCGAATTTTGGTATCGATTTATAGCTCAACCTAGCATCTGAAGTCATGAAGTAGTACGGACCGTCCCAGGTGCGTCCAGTCCAGCCCAAGCCAGAGCCTTCCATCCAAGCAGAAATGGGGTTCCGGCCGTCTTTTAACCTTCCTAGCATCGATATGCATATTTATTGTTTTGTAAAAGGCAGTTCTACCTAAAAAGCCCAACTTCTATCAAATTTTTCTGGCCAGAATAGCCGTTTGATACTGAGATAAATTATGAAAGTCCTCACCAGTCTGAGGCAAGAAAAGAACTTACTTGGGAGATATTCCTCACCCAAATTCACAATCATCTGTTTTAGAAGTCAGTAACTTGGGGCGCAAGTTATCCACTCTAAAAAGAAGTCTGCTTGGATTTACATTGCTAGCAGTGGCACGCTCACACACTAAAGAAAGCTGACTTGTCGACCAACCAATGGTCTCCAAGCCAGTGGGGAACTTCGCCCTTCCACCTCAGGAGTAAACACGAAAACGGGTGAACAGTTGCGTACATTGTTTTTTAGCTCTCTGAGAAGCATGCCAAAATAAAATGATATGATATAAATTAGCAAGCGTGAGATAATGATGCATAAATAAATGATGAGGATTATATACATTTCTATTGGATACATCCAGCGATAGTTGACAAGACCAGCAAGCAATGCCTCTTCTGGCAAGTGAACCATCACGTGGATCATACTTGTGAAGAAAGCTGGAGGGAATATCATCTCAAACTTGCATAGGACTTGGACAATGTCATGGCGCAACTGATTAATGTCTATCTTTCACAACGTTTTTGCCGCCAGTTAGGAAAAAAATATGGACAACAACATGATTGGCTTCACTACATTTTCAGGCAATAGGTGTCAAATACCTACAGGAAGTAGGCGTTGCATAAACACATGGCATTCATGGCTCTTTAGTCCAGCAAATTTACCCCTGTCAACATTCACGCAACGCGCGATATTAGAAGCATACCCATCGAAAAACTTTACAGACGATATAAACTTTAGAAACTCTTTTTTGTCATTCGGTTTCATGGAAAAAAATGCAAGATCCCTTCTAGCTTTATCACTATCCCTATTCATCCATAAACCCCTTCGTATGCCCATTCCAAATCAAGATGAGTTTTGTTCGTGTCCTTTGTCTTTCTCTCAATATTTAGAATTGTGCCCATCAATGTGTCAAAGACATTTTTCTCAACATGTATAACGTCAAGATTGTGCCTCAATTTTAGTTTCGACCAATATAGGAGCTCGAAAAACATAGGCTTGTGCATCCAGTTCATATGTGTAGAAGGTCTGGTCCAACTAATTATTTTCCCGAACAGAGCAAAATCCAAACAGTTAAGCTATTCCAAGATCTGATCACAAGATCATTCTCTAGGTCTGAGGCGATGCTATGTGTTCCCGTCGAACTTTTTATCTTTTTCCTGCCACACGTGATCCTATGACAACCATCTCCAAACAGCAAGGTAACAAACGTTTCCAGCGTGCCAACCAGAAGTTACATCTTCCTTGAATACAGGGCATGCCATATAACCCTTTGTGCTCCACCCAGAAACCATTGCATATGCAGGAAAATCATTCACAGTCCACATAACTACTGCAGGCAAAGTGAACATCTTCCCAGGGGATTTATCGTACGTGCGCACACCATTTTTCCATAAATCCTTGTGCTCATCAACCAACGGCCTTAAGTAAACATTAATTGACCTGCCAGGATCCTCAGTTATCAAAACAGTCATCATTGTGTATTCTTTTTTCATGCATTTTCAAGATGGCAAATTATATGGGAGTACGGAAATTGGCCAAGTGTTGTGGTCTTGGTTTAGAACCCCGTACGGATTGAATCCGTCAATGACAAGTCCCAATCTAAATTTTGGGGATCAGCAGCAAACTCGGGGAATGTTTGATCGAACTCATTCCATGCCTTCCCACCATATCACATCATCGTCTACCCGTTTTTTCTTATGAAATCTCATGTCTGTGGCAGTATGCGTCGACATATATAATTGCTGCAACCTAGGTTTCAAAGGCAGAAAATGTATGACTTTTTGTGGGATCTTAGTCATTCTATTCTGAGATATCATTTTCAACATCGACTCATTGCATATAGGGCATGTATCCAATGTTTCATATTCTTTGTAGAATAAAATACAATTATTTTTGCATGCGTAAATTTTTTCATAACCCAATCCAAGACATTCAACACCTTTTGCGTGTGTCTATGGTCTTTCGGCAAACAGTTGTTCATCGGAAGCATTCTTTGAAAAATCCCCAAAAAGAAATTAAAACACAAGTTTGACATACGATACTTTATTTTTCCGTGCATTAGCTCCACAATGGTTGTGAGAACGGAAAAGCTCTTGCACCCCGGGTATAACTCTTGATTGGCATTTTTAAAATAGTTTTTCATATTGTTCGAACTCTGCATTGTCCATTGGTGTAGGCACGTCATCTTTCCCTTCCTGATTGATGCGATGCAAATCGAAAAAATACATTTATAATATCCATGACTTGTTCATTAGGATCCACAATAGGTTCAACATTGTCCACTCTTATGGCCTTTGAAGACAAAGCTTTGTCTAATTATTCCTCGTGATGGTTCCAAGTGCTATATGTTTCAATCATTCCATTCCTTACTAAATGAAATCGAATATTTTCAATTGTCTCCCACAATATGTTGTTACAGCTCCTACAAGGACACCGGATTCTAGTGTCACTCGAGTTGTGTGTACGTGCAAAGTCAATAAAATCCTCGATTCCATTCAAGTATTCATTTGCACATCTATTCGGGTTCTGTATCCACCTTATGCTCATAATTCCTGGAACCACAATCACAATACAACAATCTCAATAACTTAATACAAAATCATACTGTCACCTTATGCCTCCAGTAAGGGCCCTATCCCCTTCGGGAATGCATAGTTATCTGACGTAATTTATGGCTATATAAGATTAGATTTTGACGTGGATGAATTTCGGCAGCATCTCGATATAGTTCTTGAGGTGTACCGTAGGTATAAAATACTTATATACCACTCGAAAAATGTACAGAGATGACACTGAAATCTCCACAACCGAAACCTAATAATGTAGCCATAAATTACATGACATGACTATGCATTCCCAAACTGTTCAAATAATGAGACAATTCAAGAATTAATTGGACCACAGTTATACTTTTACATCCATGCGCGAAATCCAACTAATCCTCGAATGGGAAACTAAGTTTTACTAAAAATAAAAAAAAAAGTACGAAGTTAATTTCAGTTAACTTCGTACATCACAACACATTGTTCTACATCACGCACAATTTAAACATAATATAAACATAACAAACTAAGTTTAACATAATGTAATTAATTATATATTTTTAAAATATAAAATGAAGAAAATACATTCTCAATTGTTCTCTACCAATCGCTAATCACACATAATATCCTTATAGACAACAAAATTAATGGCGTTTGTATGAATTTACATTAATATTTTTAAGCTAATGACAAAAAATACTTACCTAATGAACGTAGCGAATTCACAGCAGAGGCAGAGGCAGAGGCAATCTGCAATTTTTTTTACAGTTTGCCTCTGCAATGGCTGAATCCATATTATATGACGAAGGATTTTGCTCAACGAAAGAGGTTTTGTCGCTCAAACATGCGTCGTGCAAAAGATAACCGTCGTTGCACAAAAATTAATTTTCATTGCACAAACAGTAACTTTCATCGCGCAAGTATTTGGGGCCAAATAAAATAACCCCGCGTTTTTCTTACAAGACGATAACGTGTATTGTCGCTCTAAGTGTTCTTTTGCGACGATGGCTTTCATTGTGCAAGTTTTTCGCGCCAAATAAAATAACCTAGCCTCACTACTACAAAAAAGCAAAAAGACGACGGTAAATCACCGTCGTGTATTTGGTTTTTCAATGGTCGTGGAATCCACCGTCATCTTTTCCCTCATAAACCACGACGCTAAATAACCGTCGTTGTTAAACAATACAACGTCATCAAAAAATACAAAACGACGTCTTTGTACTGCAAAAAGATCTAAAAAAAGCAATCGAGGATGATAATAGACGACCAATTCTCTAAAAAGACCGTCGTTAAAAAGGGAAAATATGACACATATTAAGAGAACAAGGCCGCAAGATAGACATACAACGACGACAATAAAAATACGCCGACGTTAAATATAATTTTCACGACAATAAAAAATATGACGTCTTTAAATACATTAGAAGACGACGTTATTGATACCTACTACGTCGCACATATAAACACAACCGTCGTACAATTAATTTTCCACTTCGATTTTTCGATAAAAGATGACGTGGAAATAGTTGTCAGTGTCATTATTTACGACGTATGTGTTTCTATAGTAGACGTTGAAAAACTAAACAACGTCAGTTACAAATATATGAGAGTCGTATTAAAAAATTTATACGTCCTATTTTCAGAAACAAACAACGACCATAAATATTAGACGTTGTTAAATACAACAACGTCGGAAAACAATAAAAAACAGACGTGTTTAGTCTGCTAAAGTTCTACAACGTCTCTTATTTACAAAAAACCGTCGTGAAATAAATTTTCCACTTCGATTTTTCTAAAAAAGATGACGTGGAAATAGTTGTCAGTGTCATTATTTACGACGTATACATTTATATAGTCGACGTTGTATTTATATGTATTCATTACTCACGACGCACTTAATAATATAGACGACGTTGAACGTCTAAACAACGTCGGTTCCAAATAAATGAGAGCCGTATTACAGAACATATAGACGGCGTAGATTATGATGGGAGCCGTATTACAAATAACGTCGTTTAATTGTTATTAGACGGCGGTTATAATGAATTTCCGTCGGAATTAATTTCGTTCCTCTTCGTTTATAAAAGAACTTGCGACGTGGAAAATGTATGATGACGTCGTATTTTTTAACGTTCAGATTACATATCTCGTTTTTTAGACGTCGGTATTATGGGATTGGAGTCGTGTTATTTTGAATTACATGGCGGTTCTTTATCCTTCACCGACGTGATATCCTGAATAATTACTTCACAATAGCGTCGTGGTTCTTCATTGTTACGTTGCTTTAAGACGTCGGTAAATATGCTGAATAACTGATTCACAATAACGTCGTGTTTTATTTGAACGTAGAAAGTGAAGAAATCACATTACAATATTTTACAAAATTAATGTCATACACTGCCAATTACATAAGCATCATTCAATCCATATATCTTCACACCCATCTCGAATATTTTGACCGCCTAACTCACCTACCAGTTCATCAAATGTGTCAACATTTGGCATCCTCTAGTAAATGGCTCACACTCAATTATCACATCACCTAATACTTCATCACCAATAACATCATTATATTCTCTACTAGGCATTGATAACACTACCGACCAACCACGATGCATCGGGTCGTCAACAAAAAATATTTGTTTCACTTGAGAAGCCAAAACAAATTGGTCATTCCTGGCAGAGGATCCAGAAAATAGACGGTTTCTCTCTTTGCTCTTACAATCAGCAAAATCCAATGACGGCTGCACAAAATTAATATAAAAACGACGGTTATTTACAAAAACGACGTATTATAGTATTTCACACGACGAAGTAAAGTAGCTAACGACGACATTATATATTTATCACGATGATAAATAAATACCGACGTGGTTAGTAGTTTCAAACGACTAAATAAAATAAAACACCGACGTGGTTAGTTTATAAGCTGTCATTTATTGAAAATCTTAAAAACAAAATCCTAAGGAGACTAACCCTGGATTGTAAGGCATCATGAAAATCTGTTCACCGTCTGTCTTCTGAAGTCGAGCTGCTACAAGTCGTGATCTTGCAGTTATTGTGCCAGAGTTGGCACTAACTGTAGCAGGGTCGATAAAGCCAACCATACTGCACATATTGGCTTTTTTCAAAACATCGTGTAAGTACCTAAACAAATAAAATAATATAAACAAGTCAGCACACAAAACACGACGGTTATGTATAAAAAAAACGACGTATTATAATATTTCAAACGACGTACTGAAATAGATGAGGACGTTATAATATATTTATCACGACGGTTGTTAGTTAAGACGACGTGGTTAGTTAGTTAAGACGACGCAATATATAAACCAACGAGTTATTATTTTAGAAGTACAAACCTCATATATACAGCCAATACAGGAGCTCCAATTTCTTCCATGCCTGCAAATTGTGTAATATCTTCAGGCAGGAGGAAGGTATCGCGCTCACCACCAAACACCTCCTTATCAATTGTAAATTGGACTGTCTTATCCTCAGGCAGGAGTGTCGTTTCCACAAAACGACAAAGGGTTTTTAAAGAAGATGGCGCCTCCATTTTTGAATAAGCACCAACTTCAATAACCTGTTTAAAGAAATAAAAAAAATGACGTGGTAATTCAATAAAGACGACGGTTTAAGGAATAAAACGTCGTTTTAAAAGTATTTAAACGACGGTGAAAAAATTGTCGTGGTAATTTAATAAAGACGACGGTTTTATGAATAAAGAGTCGTCTGAAACCATTTAAACGACGGTGAAAAAATCGTCGTTTAAATATTTTATTACGTCTTAAAAAAATTCCGCCGTCTAAGTTGTAAACAAACGACGGATTAAATAAAAATATCGACGTCTGAAATTTTGAAAAACAAATAAAAAAGTTATGTTAACATACCTTGTCGTCATGCTTTTCTTCATCTTCTTTCTCCTTTTCTTCTTCCTTCTCTTCATCTCTTTTTTCTTCTTCCTTCTCTTCATATCTTTTTTCTTCTTCCTTCTCTTCATCTCTCTTTTCTTCTTCCTTCTCTTCATCTGGCTGATGTTTCCCCATTTTGGCAGTATCATCCTCCAAATGTAGGGATCTCACATCACCTCCAGAGCAGCTAGCTTTGTCAGACATTGGATTTTTGGGGCTTTGGCTAATTCTTGGTTTAAGCATGCTTGGATCAAAATTGGGAATTAATTGGGAAAGCTGACTCAGGAAATGCTCCCTCTCAGCCTCTACCAATTGTTTTGTCCTAGCCTCCATCCTTAAGGCCTCTTCCCTTGCCTTAGCCTCCATCTTTTTAGTCTCTTCTTGAAGGAGAACTCTTAAACTCTCCTTCAAACGGTCGTCAAAGCTCACCCTCTGTGGTTTGGGCAAATTGAAATATTGCCTTGGGGAAACACCAGCACCAACTCCCCTCACCCTGCCTGGATGCTCGGGGCCCAAAGCCATGGTCAGCACATCATTGCTGCCATCTACTCTGACTTTGCCTTCCGAGACTTGTTTCTGCAATTCATCCTAAAACAAAGATAAACAAAAAAACACACGACGGTTATTTATGTACAAACGACGTATTATATAATTTCACACGACGCAATAACGTATAAACCGACGTTATTATAACTTATCACGACGGTAGTTATACCGACGTGGTTATTTATTTAAAACGACGAAATGAATAAACAACCGACGTCTTATGCTATAATTAAAGATAACAGAGTAGTGATTCCTATTTAGACCGTTAACGACGTTTTTAAAAAAATTTCGACGTGGTAATATCCTTCACACGACGCGAAAATGAACCACCGACGTCTTATGCTATAATTACAGAAAACATAGTAGTGATTCCTATTTAGACCTTTAACGACGTTTTTAAAAACTTTTCGACGTGGTAATATCATTCACACGACGAAAAATATAACATACGACGTAATAAGAATAATTCACAGTTTAATAAAAATTTAAAACAGAGTGAGTAGGCTTACAATGAATTTTGCCTTCTCTGCCACCTTTGGATCAGGGATGTTACCATGTTTGTCCTGTCTAGCTCTCTTCCATAAGGTAGATCGATCAATTTCTACCCCAGGCATGGTTTCCTCCAATTGATCCTCCAATCCAGCATATCCTTTTCGAGACAATCGATGATTGTACTCGAGTTTTTCCCTAATCTGTGAATGTTGAGAATGCACAGACTGAAAATCTTTGGATAGCCTTGAAGCTACAAAGGCATCCCATTGTGCTTTCTCTATGAATTTATATGTTTCAGGGGGTTGGCTTAATTTCTCCCTGTCATTGGTGTATGGAAGGATATAATGCCTCGTTAGTGTAGACTTGAAATCCTTCCATTTTTTGGCAGCAGAAGATAAAACAGAGGTCTTGCCCCCTTGGCCTACGACAAAAGCCATGTCAACTGCTTCCCAAATCTGCTCCTTTATATCCTTTGGGATTTGGGACCATTTCTTGTCCACAAGTGGGATCCTGGAGCGTGCCAAGACACCAATATACGACTGCATCTCAATATGTGCTTGGCCAACACCTTTCCCCCTTTTATTGTACTCAACAATTGGCCTCAGTTTCTGAAGCTTTCTCTTCACAACACGAGGCATTGTGCTCATACCTCGACCAGTCTTTGAATCATCAGAGATTGTTGTCTGGCTGGTTGGTTCTGTCTCAGCAGATGATGAAGCAAACTTCATCTTCTTCGAAGACTTCATCTCCTTCGAAGACTTGTCTTGGGGAGCTACCACTCCAAGCTTCTTGGAGCCAGAATCCTTAGTTTGTTGTTGAGAAACCATTTTAACAGACAAAACTGCAAGTGAAAATATTTCAGGAAAACATTAAGAACACAAACGACGGTATTAAAAAAATACGACGTATGATATGATTTTAGACGACGCAATGAAATAATCTCAGACGTAATAAATGTTTAAAACCATTATTTATATAACGTCGTGGTATATATGTTCACACGACGTCAATAGTAATACACCGTCGTGGTAAACTATTAATTATATAACGTCGTGGTATTTATGTTCATACGACGTCAATAGTAATACACCGTCGTGGTATTAACATTCACACGACGTAAAACAATAAGATATTTTGTCGTCTATATTAGATACCAACCCTAGTTTCTTTTTCTTTATATTTTATCAAATAAGGGAAAAACAAAAACCATTGTTCAGCGAAATCAAACCTGCAATTAAACAAGCATATAAAAAAAGACTATTATTTTAAAAACAACTTTGTCAATTTTCAGACGACGCTAGAACAACTGACGAACCGTCGTGGTCTACCGTCGTCTTATTTAGTTGATGTAGTTGTCTTCAAAGTTGGAAACTTTCTCTCTTTGTCTGTATATTTTATCAAACTTGGAAAGAAGTAAAATGATTTTGGCCAGAAAAAAGGTAAAAAGATTTTTCAAACAAAAAACGTATGAGCATGCAAAACAGTAACCAAAATAGTGAAAATGAAAGCTTACCTTTTGCGTGCAATGAAAGCAAGAGGAAGATGATCGATGTTTAAGTTCAGAGACGACGAAGAAGACGAGAGGAAGACGATGAGAAACTCTGACAATGCTCTGACAAGGAAAAAAGACGAAAAGGTTTCTCTGGGAGATTGAAATTTTTAATCGGGTTTGGAAACAGTGCATGTGTAAGTCGAAAAGTTGCTTACATATAAAACCATTTCAAAAAAATAATACGGCGGTTACATTTAACTACGTCGTTTTTAACTAAAACGACGCAATATTTTTCATTCGACGTGGAATCATTTCATTTAACGTCGTTAGGTTTAATATAACCGACGTGGATTTTAATTTTTAAATTATGAATAGAATTTTTTTTCCCGTGACCTTTCAGTTTATTTTTCAATTACAGTGCGTTATAAATAGAGTTTTTTTTTCGGAGGAAATTTAAAACGAAGGAAATTAATATTTTGCAATATGTAAAGTTTCTTTTTTGGATGACAGATTTAAATAAAATAAGAATATAAAAACAACAAATGTGTAAGTCAAGTAGACGAAAAGTTGCTTACATATAAAACCATTTCAAAAAAATAATATGGCGGTTACATATAACTACGACGTATAAATTACAAAATACGACGGTACATTTAACTTCGGACGTGGTAAATAAATACGACAGTAGTTTGTAGGTACCGTCGTAGTAAACTCAAAAATTAAAGTACATAAGTAATAACTCGCGTCATGGTATATTATTTAACACGTCGTTTTTATTAATTTACCGACGTGGATTTCTGTAATATACGTCGATCATACCGACGTTGATTTTACAATTTAAACGGCGGTTTTTTTGTAAGGACCGCCGTTGGTTTTAAAAATTTATTCTATAAATTTGTCGCTTTCATTCATTTTCGGTTTACATTTAAGGTTCCAAGTTCTTCCTCTCTCAGTCTCTCATGTCTCAAAGATAATAATTTGGATGTTTTCTCAAAGAGAAATTGAGCTTACTCGCATCAAATATATGTCCACAAGAAGAAGCTTGTCAACTAGCCTTCTCACTTCCTTGATCAAGCCTGATAGGACACTTAGTGCTTCTGAATACTCCTTGCTTTCCATCAAAAGAGATGCAAGCCTGGCCTCCACTCGCTGTCGAAGGAAAGTTCGCTTCTCAGGGAAATCTGAAGATCAGATGTGCCTGATCCTCTGCTTGATTTTCTTGCCTAAGAAGATCCGTCGGATTTATTGTGATAGCCTCTTCCTTTATCCGTAGAGCTTCAGAAGAAGAAGATGGGTTTCAAGAATGCGATAAAGAATAGAAATGGCTTCAGATGGCCTCTAAAGCATGAGCAATTGAATCAGTAGTTTCTGGGAGATATGATGAAGACATTGTCAATGCTTTGAACTACACAAGTCCTGCAGAAAGATATGTTAAAGAAACTGAAACAACGGCGGTTTTCTGTTCTACCGTCGTCTTTTCTCGTCGTCTATATTAAGTTACGATGGCGGTAGATTTATAATTACCGACGTAGATTATTTTGTTAAACGTCGTTAAGTGTACTACAACCGACGTGGATTTTAATTTTAAATTATAAATGGAGTTTTTTTTCCCGTATTCTTTCAGTTTTAGTTTTCAATTCCAAAGCGTGATAAATAGATTTTTCTTTCCCGAGGAAATTTAAAATGAGGGAAATTAATGTTCTAGAATTTGTAAACTAACACGACGCAATATTTGCAAATCTGTGTCATCTGTTAAGATTATGATGTGGAACAGAGTTCCATCTGGTAAGATTTCGTAACCCTTGGGATCTCAGCAAAACTGATTATGTCGGCGGTGTTCTATATAAACCGTCGTGGTTATTTCAATTCTTGTCATTAAGTAGATCTACCGACGTAGGATAAGAAAATCAAAGAAAAAAATTGTTAACAAAAATTCTTATTAAGACGACCGTTAAAATTAAAGGTACGACGTATAAAATGAATAAATACGACGATAAATTTTATTGTACGATTTAAAGATAACGTAGTAGAACTATACGAGAATGACGTCGATATATTTATATTTTCCGTCGTTGTAAATTAATTTAATACGGCGATATTTTGTATTTTAAAGCCGTGGATTTGTTTGTAATTATACGGCGTCTTATACGAAAACCTCGTCGTGTTATTTTATGAGTAAAAACGGCAGTTTTTATTGAAATCGTCGTCTTTACTTTCTACGTCGGTCGATTCATAACTTCTGCCGTTCTTTGTTGGCATTGATTTTACACTGCGGAAATCTGTTTCAAATAGACGTCGGTTGTTTAATTATGTACGTCGTTGTTTTTGAACAGCCATTTGAAACTCCATTTTTTAGTTGTCTAAGGTTGTATTACACGACGGTGTTTTTAGAACCGTCGTCTTTTTATAAACCACGACGGTTTTCACTGAGACCGTCGTTGTTTTCTGGTCGTCTTTTTCACTTTTTGTAGTAGTGCCTTTTTCTTCCTAACTTTATGTGACGATAACGTGTATTATTGCGCTAAGTGTTCTTTCGCGACGATGGCTTTTGTCGCGCACATTTTTGGCGCCAAATAAAATAACCCTGCTTGTTCTTGCTAACTTTATGCAACGATAATGTATGTTGTCGTGCTAAGTGTTCTTTCGCGATGACAACTTGCTTCGCTCAAGTGTTTGCCACCAAATAAAATAGCCCCACGTTTTTCTTGCTAACTTTACGTGACGATAAGATTTTGTTGTAGCGCTAAGTGTTTTTTCGCGACGATAGCTTTCATCGCCCAAGTTTAGAAATATAAAATTATTATTTGTGATAGTTTTAGCTACGAATGAGATTTTGCGTCGCGCAAGTGTTTCTTGTGCGACGAATTTCTGTTTGTCGCGCAAATTATAAAACGTTGTAGTGTTCACACACCATCTTGGATTTGGACGAGTATTCTAGAGGGAAGAGATGCTTTAATGGGCAGGGCCACCCCATTTTGTTGGGGAGTATATGGACACGAACGTTGATGTATGATGCCATGATCTTGTAATTTTTTTTTGAGATCATGATTAAGAAATGATCCACCATTGTCAAAACGTAGAACTTATGACACTAAGTTGTCACCATTTTATGGAATTGTTGAAACGTTAAGCTGACTTCCCCTTTGGTTTTGAGAAGGAAAACACAGGTCATTCAGGTGCAGTCATCAATGAAAGTGACAAAACATTGAGCTCCAACCGGAGTAGCGATTTGAGCAGGCCCCTAAACATCAAAATGAATAAGCGAGAAGGAACCAAACTTTTATTTGTACTTAACGGGAACAGAACACATTGGATCTTAGCTAATTCACACGTATCACACTAGAAGCTGGAAACATCAAAACTAGAAAATAATAATGGAAACTTCTTCAAATAACCGAACGAGGCATGCCTAAGACATTTATACAAGAACCAAACTTTGTTTCTTTGTCTCTCAGAACTAGCTCCACTTGTTATGAAAGCTTGACCAATCTTCGTCTCACTATCCGGTGCCCAGTCCAATTAGTAGAGTTTGCCTCGCCTAGTACCACAACTAATCGTCTTCCTTGTGTGGATGTCCTAAAAAACACAACGATTCGGCCAAAATGTTGTAGTATACTCCAAAATAGTAGTAAGTTGTACAACAAACAACAAGTTATGGTCCAAAGATGGAATAATCAATACATAATCTATCCTAATTATAGAAGAATATGTCAATTATATAAAACAAGGAAATAAATCTCCTTCATTTTGTAGGTTAACTCACGTCAATAAGCCTTACAAATGAACGTAATATGGAACTTCCATATTATGAAATTTGTTGAATTAAATCTCGAGATTGAAAATGTCAGAGCGAAGATTAAAAAATTTGGGGGGCCTAGCCATTTCTTTGTTTCAATAGAAAATACTTCAAACCAGGAAAAAAAAAAAAAGTTAAATAAATATGCGGAATTATTTCTTGAATTGGCACGTTCAAAGAAGAATTTGTGGAATCAATCTTAAGAAACGTTGATAATTTCTTAAGAACAAAGCAATGCATTTGCTAACTTATTGGAAATATTTGTGTACATCGCTTAAGTTGAAAACTAAATAGGTCAGTTTGATATAAATTGAAGATTACAAGTTCATATTGCTCCAAATTAAAATTAGGCATACCAACTTAAACTTTGTAGGCCGGAAACAGTACCCGCCCTCTTTGCTGTAGTTATTTGGTTCACAATAAATAGCTAGTTGGAAACCTTCCTCGTGAGGCTGTAATTGTGAGTTGAGCTGGAGCTGTTTGAGTTCGAGGATTGCTGATGTTAACATGCAATGCTGCATGGTGTGAGCAATCAGAGGCAACAGCGATTGGGTGTGTGTGTGTGTGGAGATGATATTTGAGCTTTACTATTGTCAAGCTGTGTGCAATACTGCATATAAGTTTTTCATTGCAGAGGCTGCGACAGTTTGGAGAGGGCTGGCTGAAGATTGAGGTCGAGTCCATTGTAACATTCTCATAGACGTCTGGAGCGGTCTGCTTATGGATGCCCAGTTGGAATTCATAGCGTATGAAAAAAGAGCATCTTTAATGAAATTGCTCATAGGCATAATAAAGTTGCTCGTGATGTAGCATCTGGAAATGGTAAAAATATTGCAAGCTCCTGGGTGGGTTGTAAATCCTCCTTACTGGCTGATTAATTCCTTGATTGAAGCTTGAAATTGTACCAAAGCCTTCATATATTTCTGTATTTAATGAACTCCTATCGGTTTGCCATTAGAAAAAAGCAAGAGAATTTTATAAGAGGTTGAGTTAGATCAACTAGCTCTTAGTTTCATGGCAGTTTTCTTCTTAATGTTAAAAAGAGATCCCAAGTATATCCAATCTCTTGTTGATTGAAAAGAGGGTAAGCTACTATTTGAACGAAATTTACTTTGAACTATATACAATCCAAGGTACAAAAATTGAAGCAAAGCAAATGGTGTTGGTGGCTCTCTGAAAAATATATATCACAAGCAAAAAGCTCAAGGCAGCAGGGGTGAAGTTTAGGCCAATTGAAGATGTAACCTTTGTCATAAAAAGGGATGATCAGGTCTGTAATATTTGTAATTATTAGTTGAACTTAACATGTTTTAGAAACATGGACTTGAAGCTTATACAGTTGTCTGTGGAAGATGAGACATAAGGCTTACATCTGCAATTACATTCTTAACATCCATTTGCGGTAAAGACCAGACAAAGCAGCAAAGTGGCTTTTGTTTGGGCCTAATTTGGCACACTCAGTCCAATATAAAAAAAAGCCCATGTCAATTTTGGACAGCCATCAGCATTCTCCTTCTGATTGGGCCAAAAATTTGCAAAACCCGCCCAGCACTAGATGCCCAGAATAACAAAGCAAACTCAGGACCCAAGCAGTTTGGACTTTGCGTTTAAATTGGAATCGAGGGCCCAAATTCAAGAAAGCCTAGCCCAAGACCTGTCAAACCACGAGAATAAACTTGGGCTTCGAAAAACAGAGAGAAGAAACCAAGCCAAGCCCAAGTCAGATTTCTTAGGTTACCGAGAATAAGCCCAAAATGGAAACAACCCACGTGACTACCTGACTTTGAAAAGTCAGCAATTTCAACTGGGTTGATAAGGAGTTAATGAAGGCAGGTACTCACCAGGCAAAATTCTCCAGCCTTTTCAGTCAAAAGAAGATCAAAATCCCTTTTCTATATTTAGAAAAATTACTGCTCCAGAGCAGGCATCATTTCCAAGGGATAAGCAGGTTGTATTTTCTAAAAAAACTAACCATCACACCAGATTGAACTCTTACAAAGAGCAATTAAAAATTGAAGAAGGATTAGGTTTTCTTTCAAGAAAAGTAGGGAAGTGATTGCCTTAGAATTGACTGTTGATGGTTTATTTGCCAGAATAGATAACTTCCCTTTTTCTTTGACATTTAAAAATAAAAAGATCTTGTTTTTTAGAAAATCTGCCGCCTATTTTAAAGATTAAAAAATCTCACTCAAGCATTTCCTATAAATATGAGAGGAGGTGAACAGATCAGGAGACAGCCAAAAAATCAATTAAAAACAAAAAACTCAAAATGATCACTTGATCTCAAAAGCCTTCAAAACACTAAAGCAACCAAAAGCTCATTGAGCCACAAGAAAGAAGTTAGCTACAATTCAGAATCTCTAACTTCTGTTCAGACTTAGAGAGATAAGTCATTCAAAGCGAGATTTCTCTCGTTACAAATTTGGTTCAGCGTAAGCCAAATCAAGCAGAATTCGGGTTTTACAAATATGAAAACCTCAACAAATTTATGGAGAGTCTTGATCAAGCAGAACAGGTACCATAGTGCAGTACCAGCTCAGTAATCCTCAAGTCCAGCCACTTCTGCCCTTTGGGACTGAAGAGGTCCTAATTCTGCCCGCTCAAAAGCCTTCCAAGGCTCGAAATAGATTAAACCTTTGCCAAACTCGAACGTTGGTATCGATTTACAACTGAAACTTGATAGTTGAAGGTGTTGATAGTCCAGTCCAGCACAGACATACCCAGTCCAGCACAGACATACCCAGTCCAGCCTGGATCAGAAGCATCTATCCAAGTAGAAATGGAAGTCCAACCCTCTTTTTGTCTTTCTAGAGTTGGTTTTCCTTTTTGAGCTTTGTAAAAGGAAGTTATGTCTAAAACAGTTCACTTTCTTATCATTTATTCTGGCCAGAACTACCAGTTTTGTACTGCGAAAAATTATGAAGTCCTCACCAGTCTGAGGCAAGAAAAGAACTTGCTTGGCAGATATTCCTCACCCAAATTCACAATCGCTTCTTTAAAAATCAATAACTTGGGGCGCAAGTTATCTATTTTTAAGAAGTCTGCTAAGATTTTCATTGCTAGCAGTGGCATGCTCGCACACAAAAGAAAGTTGACTTGTTGACCAGTCAATGGTTTTCGAGATAATAGGGAATTTTACCCTACCATCACAGGAACAAATATAAAACGGGTGTACAGCTTTGAAGCTGAAAATTCAAGATCCAAGTCTTCAACTCTGAGTGCAATGAAAACAAGAGCATACTCTTTCTTTATTTAATTCTAAATGGAAATTACGTTCATTACAATCAATTCACAAGAACTGCTCTGCAGTCTTTAACAACAATAACAGAACTAATTCGTAACTCGAACTTTATGTTAAATGTATGACACTAGCTAACTTATTTGTTCAGTTCATGACTTGAAGTAATGACTGAAATTAACATTCTGTCTATTAAGAATCACGAGTTGAACGAGCATAAAGCTTACGACTTGAGAGACTTAATGGTTCCAATGACTGAGAAAACAAGGACAACAACTCCAAGTACAGTTGAACTGCCAGTCCAGAGATCCTTGAAGTAAACTCGTTTCAGGGTTGCCACATGACGGTTCCAAAAATTCTCATAGTGCTTATTAAGTTGTTCACAGATATCAAAATAGCAGGATTTATCGTCCATGATCTGCTCGCAAAGTCTATTAACCAGCTTGGCTACTGCTTCGTTGCTGCCTAGCATGTTAAGAATAACTTTGTTCTCAACCAGCAAAACCACATCATCCACAGTGTCCACCAGCTGATCCATAAGCAAGAAGTAATTGCAGATATAAGGTTTGTCTGGGTACAAAAACTGCTCCAAGGCCATGATGTTCCGAACAACGCATTCTGTCTCATCCTTGACACAAAATGGCGTAAGCTTCAAGTCCATATTTCTAAAACATGCCAAGTTGAACTTACATTTAGTGGCCTCATCTTTCTTTATGATTAAGGGTCCATCTTTAAGTGGCCTAAACTTCACCCCTGATGCCCTCAGCTTCTTTGCAGCATATATATTTTTGACAGGAGCACTATTATGTTCACAATCCATTTCTTTGTCAGGACATAGAAAATGCCTAACCAAATCGGTGAAATGTTTCGGTTTTACTCTATTCTTGAAGGATTTCCCCTCATTATAATCTTTGAAGAACTCAAAGGTAAGCTCAAGCAGGGGATCATAATCAGCAGGTTCGGCTTCGTCATCCGCAGGTTTGGCTTCGTCAATCTCTATGGAATGTTCATTGCAAGGTATCCGCCAGGAGCAAGGCAAGCAGCACGGGAGGTCATTGGTACTACGAGTCTGTTCTCGTACTTCTTTGCAGGGTTGGAAACTGCGAGAGACAGGCACAGCAAAGTCATGATATAGTTCTTGAAGAAGAGAATAAGGAAGTTGATTTTCAAACAATATCAAGTCCTGCTCTACAGCTTTCCTCAGCCATGGTGATCTCAATATATAATCATTTATATGATTTTCAGTTTCATAGAAGTTCGTTAAAAAGAGCTCGATGATGAAGCAGGCATCAACCACAATTATGTTTGCAGGGTCTACGTCGAGCTCAATGGTCCCTGCATAACAACAAAGAATATTTTCTTGACGAGTCTTGATAAATTGCTCTAGTTCATCCTTACTCTTCTTACAACGTGCAAGAAAATTCTCATAATATATCTTTTTATGGGTTTCCATGTCCTTCAGTTCTGGTTTTCCATGGTGGAAAGGGCCTATTGATAGTAATTGAGGAGTGTATGCTGCTTCATTTACTTTGCGGAGTTTGCTGGGGACCCTGTAGATACACCACTTGTCTGGCTGGTCCAACACTCGTACCTTGCCATGGCATTCTTCTTCATTCACAGTTTTCTTTGCGATCTCTGACGTAGTCTTTGTCCTTCTGAAAATGGAACTACAATCAGTAAGAAAGGAATCGATAGTCTTGAACCTCAACATTTAGCTGTAACAGATGTTCTATTAACAAATTTACAGCATTTAAATTTGTTTGATAAACTGAGCTGGTTCCTATTTTGTTTCGTATTCATAACTGTATCAGGGTGATGATTTTGGTTCTCTAAAATCTCCCTTAAATAACAATGTGGGAGAAGTAAAATTTGGAGAGGAAAATGTTGGATGAACATATTTCAGGCGATATTTTTGTTCTTTTCGCACCTTAGCGACCTCAAGCGATATTTTTGGCTTCCAGTCATGCAGAAAATTTTGGGCCTGATAAGGATAAAAGAAAGAAGTTAGAAAATATAGGTAGAGGACATTTATCCTACTAACTATTTTCCTCCAACTTAGATCATGGTAAGTGCTTTCTTGAACTACCTCACAAGTAAACACACGCACACAGGATACATACACCCGAAAAAAAATAGCTGCAGCTGTCTCTAGTTGCCGAAAACAACATATGGTAAGATGAAAGTCATACTTGCGGAGATTGAGAGACTTAGAGGTGTATAAGGTGGGAGGATGTTGGGCGTCATGTTTAGTATTATGCTTTGGCCCATTGCACTCCGCAATCTCTTCGTGTTTACTATTCTGCTTTGGACTACTGTACTCCACATTCTCGCCAACGGTCGACATCTTTTCGTCCCTTTGCTATCTATCCTTTTCTCTTTGCTATCTATCCTTTTCTGGTCATTGTTAGAAATTCAAACCATCTATAATTAGAATTACAACATTCGGTTTATAAAAATCAATTTAACGGGTTAGTGCTCTTAACTATTTGAGATATATAGGGCCCTTGCTAGATCCCAAAATCCCAGAGGGATTGTTAACTAGGAACACTCAATGATCTTTAGCAGCAAAAAGGCAAAAATAAAATAAAATAAATAAATATATAAAAAAACACAAAAAATAGTAGAAGGCAAGATATAAATAAGAAATTTATTCAAGTAAGCAATATCTCACTTACATCTGTTTTTGCAATTCCTAAACAGAAAGGAAAAAAAAATCCCATTGTTTTTTTTTTTTTTTTACATTGATTTTTCTCAACTATTTTTAAAATAATAATTTTCCTTTCTCAGTCAAAATTTTAAGTATTTGTGGCCCTTTCCAACTCTAACTCTAATAATCCCTCTACAACCAAAGTTGCCATTGACAACATTTGTAGACATAGTTTCTTCATGGAGGCTCTTTCAATACATTATCATGTTACCAAGAGAGAAAATAAAAACAATGGGAATTTTTTTGTTCTTTTATGTTTTGATAAAAAGCTAGTGGTTCAGTATGTAAAATTAACTATAAAAAAAACGAAGAAGCTGTTTTGATAATTAAAAAAGAGAGGACACATATCACTTTGTGGTTGACCCTCAACATATATGAAAATAGAAACAAATTAAAATACAGAAAAATCACTGGATCGAGTAAAGAACCTGCTGCAAGTTTAGATTATGCTGAATACGGAAACGGCAGTTGCTGAACTCAGAAGTTCTTGACTACTCCTCGATCACCACAATCTTGTTCTTGTAGGCTTCTAATCCATCGTTCTACTATTTATATTGATCACGGCATGCAAGTGTAAATTAATTAAAGTTAAACCAAGACTAAAAGAAGAGGGGATTTAAGGTTTTTTTTTAATAGAAAAACTTAACTTAAAAAAAGACTGGCGTTAAGTAAACTAACCACGTTCAATTTTGAGAGTTTTCCACAAAACACTCATGCATATGATTGGCTATCGCCAGGTGGTGGCCAGGTACCACCTAACTTCTAGTAATTCTCTCCAAAAATATATAAAATGCAGTAGTTCACACTTTGGACTTTAAAACAAAAATATATAGAATGCTGACCAAATAACGGAAACCTAATTAATTGAACTGGCTTCTGAATTTTCAGGGCAATTATTGTGATATATATAATTGCATACCTATCTGTCCCATATGGAAAAGGAAAAAAAAAAACGTATTGCCTCTGTCAATTGATATAAATAACTATAAGACTTTTTACTTTGACAAATAAAAAAAGAAGACGACTTTTTTATGTGGGTAAGGCGTAGAGAGGGAGATTGAACAATCTCATATATATATATATATATATATATATATATACAGTCCCGATTTCTTGGACCACAGGAGTCCAAGAGATTGTGGTCACCCACCGTTGGATATTAATCTAATGGTTCAAAAAAGTTTTCTAAAAGGAGTGCAAGAGTGAGTGAACCGTTGAATTTACATCCAACGGTGAGTGACCACAAATTTCTTGGACCCCTGTAGTCCAAGAGATCAGGACTGTATATATATAATATACAGAGAACTTTCATTAAGGGATCTCTTAAATAAACTTATTTGAGGGATACCCCTTGTAGGCCTCATTCCGGATTGTATTTCACTAATCCAAACCATCTATTTTGTAGATACTCATTCAAAGATCATCTCTACAAAAAATTACTTGAATCAGATATCATTTGACCACTCAATTGAGTTATTGAAATTTTAGTATTTTCTTGAAGCACCGTGGTCATTGATTTTGTAAGACATAATTGGATGTTGAAACAGGTTCCAATTTGTCTAATTTTTTGTAAATATGATCTATGAATGAAGACCTAAAAAATAGATGGTTTGGATCATTGGGAAAAAAATTGTAGGGTACCCTAAAGGGCGTCCCTCAAATAAAATTATTTGAGGGATCCCTCAATAGAAGGGGACTATATATATATATATATTATTAGCGAGATCCTAGTGTCATTAGAAGATTTACTTCCTAATATATTATGATTCTATTTATTTCCTTTTGTATAGATATTATGTAATTAGGACTTTATCTTAGTTTCCTAGTATAACCCTACTAGGGTTTGTACTCTTGTATTATAAATATCTCATTTTAGAGAATGAAATATAATATGAAAATATTCTACCCACTTTGTTTGACATGGTATTAGAGCAAACTTTTCTAGTGACCTGTTTGTTGTGCCTACCCGTATTCTAGCCCCATATTTTTTTCTCTACTTGTGCCGTGTGTGCCCCCCTAGGTTTGTGAGTTGTGTTGTCGTATTCGTGTCATTCCTGTCTTCGTGCATCTGCCTTATTTGCGCCTTTGCTGTGTTCCACTGTGCATTTTGGCTGTGTTCATACCTCTACTGTGTTCGTGCCTGTCTTCGTGCATCTGCTGTATTTGTGCCTCTATTGTGTTCCATTGTACACTCTGTCTTGATCTGTTGAATTTCTGCTGCAATCATGGGTGATAACTCTTTTGTTGGTGTTGTTGCTGCTGCTTTTGGAAATTTATGTGGTTCAGACTGTATTCCAGGTACTGGCTCCAATACTTGGATAATTGATACTGGTGCTTCTGATCATATGACTTATGATGCTACATTTTTTGATGAGTTGTCTAGTAACACTCGTGACCCATACATAACTAGTGCCAATGGCTTGCCCTCTCCAATTACTGGCGAGGTCACAATCTCTCTCACTCCTACTTTGTCCTTGTCTCGTGTGTTACTCGTTCCCAATATCTATTGTAACTTCTTGTCTGTTGGCCGATTACTTGATACACTTAATGCTTCTGCTACTTTCTATCCTACACATTGCTCTTTTCAGGATCTCAAGACTTGCAAGACGATTGGGCCTGGTAAACGGATAAGGGGGTTATATTATTTAACATTGCCTTCTGCACCAATTCGTGATCTTGTTGTTCATACTGTTCAAAGTTGCAGTGTCAAGGACAAACAACAAATTTGGTTATGGCATCGTCGCTTGGGACACCCTTCGTTCGGCTACCTTAAGCGTCTATTTTCATCTTTATTTCGCTCTTGTGATGAGTCTAGTTTTAAGTGTGAGACATCTATTTTGGCCAAGAGTCATCGCATTGTGTTTCCTTCGAGTGACAGTAAAGCTGAAAAACCTTTTGATCTAGTACATTCGGATGTATGGGGACCTGCTCGTGTGACTTCTAATGGTTTCCGTTGGTTTGTTACTTTTATTGATGACTGCACTCGCCTAACATGGGTGTATTTGATGAAGAATAAATATGATGTTGCTTCTATTCTTCCTAAATTTTGTGCCATGGTGTCTACTCAGTTTCATGATCGAGTCAAAGTGTTTCGAACTGATAATGGAGGTGAATATGTGAATAATCCCTTTACCCATTTTTTTCGTAATCAAGGCATTATCCACCAAACTACTACTTCATTCACTCCTTAGCCGAATGGTGTGTCTGAACGTAAGAATCGTCACTTACTTAAAGTTGCCCGCTCCTTTCTATTAGACATGTCTGTTCCCCATCATCTTTGGGGCCATGGTGTTTTGGCAGCAACCTATCTTATTAGCCGTACTCCTAGTCGAGTTCTTGATTTCAAGACTCCTCTCAATGTATTGTGTACCCATACTTCTCCGGTCTCTGTCTCTAAGTTGCCTTCGAAGGTGTTTGGATGTGTTGCCTACGTTTATGTCTACTCTCATCAAATGAGTAAACTGTATCCATGCGCTCTCCTCTGTGTCTTCATTGGTTATTCTACTACTCAGAAGGGTTATAAATGTTATCATCCTCCTACTCAGAAGGTGCATGTTACTTTGGATGTGGCTTTTCATGAAGAGGTACCGTATTATGTTTCTCCCTCCTCTCTAATTCAGGGGGAGAATGGGAGTAAATTGGAGAGTATCGGATTGCAAGATCTTGAACTTAGAGATGTGGGTGAGGATGATACAAATGATGATCTCGGAGAGCAAACTACCGGTCGCCAAGTAGATAGCAATTGGTCACACAGGTTTGGAGCGGGAGAGGACGCACTCTGCCTAGAAACGACCGGTCTCCTAGATGGGCACAACCGGTCACCTGACCCAATGCCTGACAATAATACACTCTACGTGGAAACGACCGGTCGCCCAGAAGATAGCGACCTGTCGCGTGGCACTGATCCGGATACACTCTGGCTTGAAACGACCGATCTCCCAGATGGGTGCCACAGGTCGTCTAGGTCAACTGATGCTATTTCGTGTGTTTCCTGCGAAGCCGAATTTGATACAATACCCCCCTCTGCCTTGCCATTGCCCCAGTCCAATGGTGATATTGAGTCAAGTGAGTTAATTTCTGATGATCTGTCTGTGTTTACTTATCAATTACCCCCACGAACTGCTCGTGGGAAACCCAAAGTACAATATTCTCATGATATACATGCCAATGTCTAAAATATCGATGATATCGAAAATATCGGTAGTCCAAAAATATGGAAATTTCGATGGAAATATCGGGATATTATCGATATTGATAAAAATTGAATAAAAACCACGGAAATTGTAAGAAAAACTTGAAAATTTGTATTGAAACTTTGGAGAATGTTTATTTAGTCAATTATCTATGAGTTTATCACAAAAAATTGGAAGGAAATGCATTGCATGATGGATTTAACTAATTTAAGTTGATTATACAGCAAGCGGGCAAACACTATGAGTGTAAAAAATATGTAATAATTAATGAAAAAAGATTAAATACACCGTAATCATTTATACATAATGATTTACTATAATATTTTACACTTTATACATTGCATGGTAAGATACATGAGTGACTTAGTATCACATAGAGTTCCTACGAGGTTCAAATTTTTCACTATCTTCATCATCTCTATGTATAGAGTAAGTATATTGTGAAGAGTAGTCATCAAACGATAAATCCCCAAAATAGTTTTGCATGTAATTGTTAACATACCACCCATATAAATATAAATATTTTAGCATATTATCACAAAAACATAAGTGATATGGTGTTTAAGGTGTTGGAGGAGTAAAATGGGAGGGGTTCATATCCCCTTTGTGCTTTTTTCTCTCCTTTTTCCCTTTTTTTTAATGACTTTTTTTTTCCTTCACATTGATATTTTCGATATTTTAGCGATATTACACCGATATTTTGACAAAATATTGTTGAAATGTGAGCAAAATTATCGACATCGATATTTTCCGATATTATCGTCGATATTGTCGATATTTATACGATATGTACATGGATATGTTCCGAAATATCCGTGATTTGAAAAAACCGAAATATCCTCGATATTTCCTCAATATTATCGATATTTCAGACTATGATACATGCCAAATCGAAATATCTCATTAGCTAGTATGTCACAACTCATCGTTTATCTAAGTAATATGCATCATATTTGTGTCAATTATGGGTGCCAACTAAGCTGCAAGATGCTCTACTTAACCCCAAATGGATGGATGCTATGAATATGGAAATGGATGCCTTAAACAAGAATAAGTCGTGGGATCTAGTTCATTTGCCACAAGGGAAGAAAGTAGTTGGATACAGATGGGTGTTTATTTTGAAGCATAAGGTTGATGGTTCCATTGATCGTTACAAGGCTAGATTGGTAGCCAAGGGTATACTCAGACATATGGAGTGGATTATCTGGAGACATTTGCTCCAATGGCAAAGCTCAATACTGTGCGTATGCTTTTATCCCTTGCTGCTAACCACGATTGACCCTTATTACAGTTTGATGTCAAAAATACATTTCTACATGGTGACCTCCAAGAAGAGATTTACATGGATCTTTCTCCTGGTATTCATGTGACCTCTAAGGAGGGTGTTGCATGTAGACCGCGGAAGTCCTTGTATGGATTGAAGCAATCTCCAAGAGCGTGGTTTGGAAGATTTGCTACATCTATGAAGAGATTTGGGTATGTGCAAAGTAATTTGCATCATACTTTGTTTCTGAAGCGCTGCAAAGGTAAATTGACAGCTTTAATAATTTATGTTGATGATATGATTGTAACTGGAGATTATTAGACTGAAATATAGAGTCTCCAGAAATATGTGGCGTTTAATTTTGAGATGAAATCATTAGGTGACTTGAAGTATTTTCTCGGGATTTAAGTTGTCAAATCTAAGCATGGTATTTTCTTGTCTCAAAGGAAGTATATTTTAGATTTACTTGCAGAAACTGGAATGTTGGATTGTAAACCAATTCATACTCCTAGTGAACAGAATCACAAGTTGGGGTTATATCCTGATCAAATTCCTACTGATAAGGAGCGCTATCAACGACTTGTAGGGAAATTAATTTATTTAGCTCATAGACGTCCTAACATTACATATGCAGTGAGTTTAGTAAGTCAGTTTATGCACTCACCTAGTGAAGACTATATGGGAGCTGTGACGCGTATTTTGAGATATCTCAAAGTAACTCCTAGCAAAGGGTTAATGTTTTCCAAGTATGGTCATACTGATGTGGAAGGATACAGAGATGCTGATTGAGTACATTCAGCTACTGATAGACGTTCTACGTTTGGGTATTTTACGTTTGTTGGTGGTAATCTTGTTACTTGGAGGAGCAAGAAACAAAAGGTGGTGTCTCGATCTAATGCTGAGGATGAGTATCGTGGGATGGCCCATGGCGTATGTGAGTTATTGTGGTTGAGGAGATTATTGAGAGATCTTGGCTTTGGACCTAAGAAACCTATGAATTTATATTGTGACAATAAGGCTACGATTGCAATTGCACATAACTCGGTGCAACATGACCGTACAAAGCATGTGGAGGTTGATCGAAATTTCATTAAAGAGAAGTTGGATGCGAAGATTGTTTCCTTCCCGTTCATCAGTTCTGAGTATCAGTTAGCCGATGTCCTTACAAAAGCTGTTTCTACCAGTAACTTCCTCAACTCACTTGACAAGTTGGGCATGTGCGACATATTTGCTTCAACTTGAGGGGAAGTGTTAGCGAGATTCTAGTGTAATTAGGAGATTTACTTCCTAATATATTATGATTCTATTTATTTCCTTTTGTATAGATATTATGTAATTAGGACTTTATCTTAATTTCCTAATATAACCCTACTAGGGTTTGTACTCTTGTATTATAAATATCTCCTTTTGGAGAATGAAATATAATCTAAAAATATTCTACCCACTTTGTTTGACATATATATATGTTAGGATCGAGGGAGACACTTTTTTATATACATTATGGCACATTTTTTATACACATTATGGCACACTTTTATGATATATATTATGGCACACTTTTATGATAGTTAGATTGAAAAGTATCCAATGGTTGAGATTTCATATAGCATTAATGTATTAATTTTCTTTTTAACAATTAATAAACATTTATTTTTGATCTAAAAATAATAATTAATTAATTAATACAAACGACCCACTAGTGTAATAATTTAAAGTATTTACTCTCTCAGACAACGTTCTGAATTCAAGTCTTAACATCCATGTAGTATGTGTGTGAGAATTTAGTATACTATCGCCCTTCTCAATAGAAAAAGTCCTCTAAAAAAAATAATAATTAATAGACATTGAAAATGACAAAATTCTAGACAGAACATACAAAAATGAGGTAAAGTAAGGCACAAATTGAGTTTCATTGAGAAAAATTGGAATACAATTAAGTTTCATGGGGCCAATCGATAATTAAGCCCTTCCAATTCTGAATCAAAAGACACCCGATCGGTTTTCTCTTATATGTGGGTTGTCTATTACGTTGCTTATCTATTCTAGCCTTCTTCTCAGTTTTCTGTAGTGCTCAATGCTCGTCTATTAACTGCTCCAATACTTGAAACTTCATGAAGCCGCGGGTTGTTACTTAATGACATGTTACCCTATTAACAGAATTTGCATTATAGTGAACATAGTGGAAACAAGGAAATAGGATCTCCATAATTTGGTTCTGTGGTTTGCTATAAAATCTGAGCCTGAGAGGCTTTGGATTATTCCTTACTCCGGTTCGGAGTAGGACAATCCCAGGTTCGATTCCCTCCAATGTAACAGAAAAATGTAAAATTGGGGCACCAAATTTTCGATGCTACAAGGATTCTGGCACTGTGGCCACATTTCCTGCAGAGTTTAGCAGACGCAGATTTTGACTTCGGGCTGGTGGCTGAATTTTGGTCTGAATCCTCCTTTTATGTCATTTGTAGAAAAGAAATTAGTGAATTTTTATTCATCTATTTGATTGAAAATGTTTTTTTTTTATAATGAAATTAGTCAGCGCACTTAACAGGCTAAACTGTGGTGGGCATACCTCAAACGTCATTTATTTTATTTTTTTTCCCTTTATTTTTTCGTGTAAGATTCATTGGAAAGATATTCATCGAAATGTGTCCAGTCCAGACACCCAGTTTTAAACTGGGTGTTGACTATCTTTCCAATGATGACATTTCGATGAGTATAGAGGCAAAAAAAAAAAAAAAACTGGGTTTTTTTTTGGTGCCAGACACCCAGTTTTTTCGCCTTTATACTCATCGAAATTCTATTTTTCACCCATAAAAAGCCCAGTTTAAAACATAAATACGAACTAGGTTATTTTGTCCAGAACAGAACATATACTCAGATTTCATCAACATCCATCTCATTCTTTGGCATTCAGTTCTAATCAGCTTTAAACACCAAAACAGTCCCAAATTTAAGATAAAACAAACTTATAATTATCCAACACACCCAACTACCAAGGCCACAAACTTGAAAGTAGATTCTTCACCTACTGTATTTGCATGTCATCAAATAACATCCGAAATCACTTATACAATCTCACTTCAATCAATGTACACTGTACTAAAATTCCAGCAGCAAGTATGGCAAACAAATCCTACCTTAACAGCTCCAAAGTAATCCTCAACCTTCAATGAGCTGCCTAGTAGTCACTAACTCAGAAAGAGAAAATTTTCGAAACTTAACCAAATCCAAGAATGGTTTACCTTATCTTGTAGAGCTCGTTCATACGATCCTAAAGGCGAAAGCAGCGCAAGAATTGGAGTTGTAGAATGAAAGTTATGGTAGAAAGAAGTTTGAAGGAGAAAGAAGGGAGAGAATGGGTTTGTGGAAAGAGAGTCGTGAAGTAGGAGCTGAACTGGAACCTCATCCTTCAAAGGCTTGGTGTATATTTGACCTTGCGTCAGGGAAAGTGGCTGAAACTCGTGAAGAGAAACTCGAGAAACTTGTTTCCCCCTGTTTTTTCCTCTTTCGAATCACCAACACACACATGGGGAAAGAAGAGATCAACACCTGTCCTTTCAATCCCATTCCAGCGACACCTACGCTAAGCTGGCTCAAGTGGTCAACATTCAACATGACACGTGTCCCTTACCTGGCCCAAGGATAGTCGCAGGATCAGATTACCAGTTAAAGATCTGACGCCCAATATTTAGCCACACCATTTCTTGATTATCAATACTCCTACATCTCCAAAAATTCACCGAAAATTCAGTCGAGTTCTGAAATTTTTTTCGAAAAATATGACGAACTCATAAATACATGTACTTTCCTTTAATTACATCCAAAAAAATTTCTTCAAAATTCTACAAAAAGTTTTCAAACACCATAAAATTTCCAAGGTCTCACAAACATGATCTTTATTTGGCATCTATGCTATACCTAATAATGAATCAAAAGCAAATTGACAATAACAGAGAAAAAGAAGAAGCAGTAACAAGCAAATAAATGTACCTTGCGTTGCATTACAAGAGCAATCTCTCTTGCATCAATTTCTCCTATGCCACTCATTTCTACAATGGAATATTGTTATACTAATTTTATTTGTATCTCAATTTTTATTTTTCCTTTCTTTCTCCATCTCCTTCCACTAAAACCTGAAAACTGGCTCTCGAGTTCTAAAATGATAACAATTACAAAAGGAAGAACCTATATACATGAGCATTATTTACGTTTTGTACTCAGAAAGAAAATTGGGGAGGCACTTATATATAAATTTGGGCGATAAAGTCGATGATGGGATTAAATAAGTTTATTTAACTACAGACAAGTCGTTCACATGTTTCATCTAAATTTACAAATACCACACATACAGCTGTTACGAAACTGAAAAGGTAGCTGAAGCAACTTATCAATTTTCATGTCATTTCACGTGATCAAATATTCTAAAATTGATTTTTAATGTGCACTTCCCCGTGCATCAAGAGGCTTTTAAATAAGTTTAGCTAGATAAAGAAATTTTGTAAAATACCTTTAAGTCCATTGTTTTAACGAGATTATTTGAAGTTTGTCGAACTGTAAATAAATGCTTAACTAATTCTGCGTGAATACACAAAGGAAATGCATGCTTAATTTTTCTTTTTAAACACTATACGTCACGGTCTTAATATCATAAGATTTCATGTCATATAATATTTTGCATTTAACTATTTCTTAAAGAAGAAATCTTACAAATTGATAATTACAAAATTCATGCGTCGAGTTGTTTTTTTTTTTTTTTGGTGGTCGAAGTTTCAATTCATTGCAATCCCTCCAAAAGGGTAGAGAACAGTAAAAACAAAGCCAGGCAAAAACACATGCCATAAAAATAACAGGAAACAAAATTATGGTCACCTAAAAAAATTTAAGCATGCATTTCCTTTGTGTATTCACGCAGAATTAGTTAAGCATTTGTTTACAATTTGACAAACTTCAAAATAATCTCGTTAAACAATGGACTTAAAGGTATTTTACAAAATTTCTTTATCTAGCTAAACTTATTTGAAAGCCTCTTGATGCACGGGGAAGTGCACATTAAAAATCAAATTTAGAATATTTGATCACGTGAAATGACATAAAAATTGATAAGTTGCTTCAGTTACCTTTTCAGTTTCGTAACAGCTATATGTGTGGTCTTTGTAAATTCAGATGAAACATGTGAACGACTTGTCAGTAGCTAAACAAACTTATTTAATCCCATCATCGACTTTATCGCCCAAATTTATATATAAGTGCCTCCCCAAATTTCTTTCCTAGTACAAAACGTAAATATTGCTCATGTATATAGGTTCTTCCTTTTGTAATGGTTATCGTTTTAGAACTTGAGAGCCCCTTTTTAGGTTTTAGTGGAAGGAGATGGAGAAAGAAGGAGAAAATAAAAATTGAGATACAAGTAAAATTAGTAAAAGAATATTCCATTGTAGAAATGAATGGCATGGGAGAAATTTATGCAAGAGAGATTGCTCTTGTAATGCAGCGCAAGGTACATTTATTTGCCTGTTACTTGCTTCTTTTTTTCTTAGTTATTGTGAATTTGCTCTTGATTCATTATTAAATTTAGCATAAATGCCAAATAAACACCATGTTTGTGACACTTTGGAAATTTTATGGTGTTTTAAAACTATTTGTAGAATTTTGGAGAAAATATTTTGGATGTGATTACGAATAGGAAAAAACAGGGGGAAACAAGTTTCTCGAGTTTCTCTTCACGAGTTTCAGCCACTTTCCCTGACGCAAGGTCGGGGTCGTTGCGAATAGGACAAATATACACAATGCCTTTGAAGGATGAGGTTCCAGTTCAGCTCCTACTTCACGACTCTCTTTCCAGAAACCCATTCTCTCCCTTCTTTCTCCTTCAAACTTCTTTCTACCAAAATTCTACAACTCCAATTCTTGCACCGCTGTCGCCTTTAGGATCGTATGAACGAGCTCTACAAGATAAGGTAAACCATTCTTGGATTTGGTTAAGTTTCGAAAATTTTCTCTTTCTGAGTTAGTGACTGATTAAGCTTTAATCTTTTGTTTCCAAGTGTGGTTTGGGAGAATGGTGGTCACTACTAGGCAGCTCATTGAAGGTTGAGGATTACTTTGGAGCTGTTAAGGTAAGATTTGTTTGCCATACTTGCTGCTGGAATTCTAGTATACAATTTACATTGATTTAAGTGAGATTGTGTAAGTGATTTCGGATGTTATTTGATTACATGCAAATACAGTAGGTGAAGAATCTACCTTGGGCTGAACCTACAGAGAACTCAGTGTAATTTTGGGTTGAAATGGAAGTTGGGTAAGTTTCTACTTTCCAGTTTGTGGCCTTGGTAGTTGGGTGTGTTGGATAATTATGAGTTTGTTGAGGGGATAATAGTCATTTTATCTTAAATTTGGGACTGTTTTGGTGTTTAAAGCTGATTAGAACTGAATGCCAAAGAATGAGATGGATGTTGATGAAATCTGAGTATGTGTTCTGTTCTGGACAAAATGATCTAGTTCGTATTTATGTTTTAAACTGGGTTTTTTATGGGTGAAAAATAGACATTTCAATGAGTATAAAGGCAAAAAAACTGTGTCTGGCAACAAAAAAAAAAACCCAGTTTTATTTTGTTTTTGCGTTTATTATATTCATCGAAATGTCATCGTTGGAAAGATAGTCAACACCCAGTTTAAAACTGGGTGTCTGGACTGGACACGTTTTGATGACTATCTTTCCAATGAATCTTACCCGAAACAATAAAGGGAAAAAAATAAAATAAATGACGTTTGAGGTATAGATGCCCACCACAGTTTAGCCTGTTAAGTGCGCTGACTAATTTCATTATAAAAAAAGACATTTTCAATTAAATAGATGAATACAAATTCACTAATTTCTTTTCTACAGATGACATGAAAGGAGGATTCAGACCAAAATTCAGCCTCCAGCCCGAAGTGAAAATCTGCGTCTGCTAAACTCTGCAGGAAATGTGGCCACATTGCCAGAATCCTTTGTAGTATCTAAAATTTGGTGCCCCAATTTTACATTTTTTTGTTACATTGGAGGGAATCGAACCTGGGATTGTCCTAATCCGAACCCGGTTAAGGAATAATCCAAAGCCTCTCGGGCTCAGATTTTATAGCAAACCACAGAACCAAATTATGGAGATCCTATTTCCTTGTTTCCACTATGTTCACTATAATGCAAATTCTGTTAATAGGGTAACATGTCATTATGTAACAACCCGCGGCTTCATGAAGTTTCAAGTATTGGAGCAGATGATAGACGAGCATTGAGCACTACAGAAAACTGAGAAGAAGGCTAGAATAGATGAGCAACGTAATAGACAACCCACATATAAGAGAAAACCGATCGAGTGTCTTTTGATTCAGAATTGGAAGGGCTTAATTATTGATTGGCCCCATGAAACTTAATTGTATTCTCATTTTTCTCAATGAAACTCAATTTGTGTTACTTTGTCTCCTGAAACTCAATTTGTGTCTTTACTACCTCATTTCCGTATGTTCCGTCTAGAGTTTTGTCATTTTCAATGTCTAGTACATTTATGCTATACGCAATCTCATCCATTGGATACTCTTCAATCTAACGATCATAAAAGTTTGCCGTAATGTGTATCAAAAATGTGTGTCCCCAGATTCATGTACCCTCTCTACCCCTTACCCACATAAAAAAGTCGTCTTCTTTTTTATCTCATAGTAAAAAGTCTTATAGTTATTTATATCAATTGACAGATAGGCAATATGTTTTTTTTGCCTTTTCCTATGGGACAGATCGGTATGCAATTATATATATCACAAGAATTGCCACGAAAATTCTAGTATAGTTTTTGTTTTCAAGTCCAACGTGTGAACTACTGCATTTGATATATTTTTGGAGAGAATTACTAGAAGTTAGGAGGTACTTGGCCGCCACCCTGGCGATAACCAATCATCTGCATGAGTGTTTTGTGCAAAACTCTCAAAATTTGAACGTGGTTAGTTTACTTAACGCCAGTCTTTTTTTAAGTTGCTTTTAGTCTTGGTTTAACTTTTATTAATTTACACTTGCATGCTGTGATCAATATACATAGAGCGATGGATTAAAAGCCTACAAGAACAAGATTGTGGTGATCGAGGAGTACTCAAGAACTTCTGAGTTCAGCAACTGTAAGATACCTGCTGTTTCCGTTTTCAGCATAATCGAAACTTGCAGCAGGTTCTTTACTCCGATCCATTGATTTTGCTGTATTTTAATTTGTTCTATTTTCATATATGTTGAGGGTAGCTCCTTACCTTCTATGGGTCAACCACAAAATGACATGTGTCCTCTCTTTTTTAATTGTCAAAACAACTTCTTCGTTTTTTTTTTTTTTTTTTTTTTTCAGTTTTACGTATTGAACCACTAGCTTTTTATCAAAACATAAAAGAAAAAAAAATCCCATTGTTTTTATTTTCTCTCTTGGTAACATGATAATGTATTGAAAAAGCCTACATGAAGAAACTATGTCTACAAATGTTGTCAATGGCAACTTTGGTTGTAGAGGGATTATTAAAGTTTGAGTTGGAAAGGGCCACAAATACTTAAAATTTTGACTGAGGAAGGAAAATTATTATTTTTAAAATATTTGAGAAAAATCAAAGTAAAAAAAAAAAAAAAAAAGAAATAAAGAACAATGGGATTTTTTTTCTTTATGTTTAGGTAAAAAGCTAGGGGTTCAGTAAAAATGAAAAAAATAAGTTGTTTTGACAATTAAAAAAGAGAGGACACATGTCAATTTGTGGTTGAGCCACAATAAAAGATAAGAATGAGTTCCTCCTTATGGGTAAGGAGGGAAATATAGAATGAGTTTTTATGCAGCTAGTGAAATTTTTTTGAGAATATATAAATCTTTTTCTTGAATATATTTTGTTATTTGTACTCTTTGTTATTTGTTCCTCATCATTTTAGCTTTATCGAACAGCCTATGTTTGCATACTAGTTCCTCTTTTTTAGTATGGTATATTATACAATTATGTATTTAGCATGTTTACGTATCAGTAATGGAGAAAGTGAGAAATCATAGAATTTAGGAATCGAGTAAGTACTGAATCGATATGGGAAGAATCATTCCCATTAAGCTGTTTATTAAACATATGGAATCAGCAAATGAATGAGGTTGATTCCCATTGTTATTGTTTACTAATTTTCATGAATCATAATCCAAATTAATTTGATTACTAAAATTCCCTACACATTTTCAAACCAGTAAGCACTACTACAAAAAAGCAAAAAGACGACGGTAAATCACCGTCGTGTATTTGGTTTTTCAATGGTCGTGGAATCCACCGTCATCTTTTCCCTCATAAACCACGACGCTAAATAACCGTCGTTGTTAAACAATACAACGTCATCAAAAAATACAAAACGACGTCTTTGTACTGCAAAAGATCTAAAAAAAGCAATCGATGATGATAATAGACGACCAATTCTCTAAAAAGACCGTCGTTAAAAAGGGAAAATATGACACATATTAAGAGAACAAGGCCGCAAGATAGACATACAACGACGACAATAAAAATACGCCGACGTTAAATATAATTTTCACGACAATAAAAAATATGACGTCTTTAAATACATTAGAAGACGACGTTATTGATACCTACTACGTCGCACATATAAACACAACCGTCGTACAATTAATTTTCCACTTCGATTTTTTGATAAAAGATGACGTGGAAATAGTTGTCAGTGTCATTATTTACGACGTATGTGTTTCTATAGTAGACGTTGAAAAACTAAACAACGTCAGTTACAAATATATGAGAGTCGTATTAAAAAATTTATACGTCCTATTTTCAGAAACAAACAACGACCATAAATATTAGACGTTGTTAAATACAACAACGTCGGAAAACAATAAAAACAGACGTGTTTAGTCTGCTAAAGTTCTACAACGTCTCTTATTTACAAAAAACCGTCGTGAAATAAATTTTCCACTTCGATTTTATCTAAAAAAGATGACGTGGAAATAGTTGTCAGTGTCATTATTTACGACGTATACATTTATATAGTCGACGTTGTATTTATATGTATTCATTACTCACGACGCACTTAATAATATAGACGACGTTGAACGTCTAAACAACGTCGGTTCCAAATAAATGAGAGCCGTATTACAGAACATATAGACGGCGTAGATTATGATGGGAGCCGTATTACAAATAACGTCGTTTAATTGTTATTAGACGGCGGTTATAATGAATTTCCGTCGGAATTAATTTCGTTCCTCTTCGTTTATAAAAGAACTTGCGACGTGGAAAATGTATGATGACGTCGTATTTTTTAACGTTCAGATTACATATCTCGTTTTTAGACGTCGGTATTATGGGATTGGAGTCGTGTTATTTTGAATTCCATGGCGGTTCTTTATCCTTCACCGACGTGATATCCTGAATAATTGCTTCACAATAGCGTCGTGGTTCTTCATTGTTACGTTGCTTTAAGACGTCGGTAAATATGCTGAATAACTGATTCACAATAACGTCGTGTTTTATTTGAACGTAGAAAGTGAAGAAATCACATTACAATATATTACAAAATTAATGTCATACACTGCCAATTACATAAGCATCATTCAATCCATATATCTTCACACCCATCTCGAATATTTTGACCGCCTAACTCACCTACCAGTTCATCAAATGTGTCAACATTTGGCATCCCTCTAGTAAATGGCTCACACTCAATTATCACATCACCTAATACTTCATCACCAATAACATCATTATATTCTCTACTAGGCATTGATAACACTACCGACCAACCACGATGCATCGGGTCGTCAACAAAAAATATTTGTTTGACTTGAGAAGCCAAAACAAATTGGTCATTCCTATGTCCAATTTTACTCAAATCTACAAGGGTAAATCCAAGTTCGTCGACTACAAGACCAGAACTATCTATCCAATCACACCTAAAGACTGGGATTGTAAACTTTTGGTAGTCAAGGTCCCAAATTTCTTGAATGACACCATAGAAACCCATATTTGAGAGAATTGGGTTTTTATCCTTGGCACTAGCAACTTGCATGGTATGTGCAAGTAAATAAACTCCACTATTTTGAGTTGTCCGCACATCATCTTGTGCCTTGATATTGAATTTAATACCTTTAATAAGATAGCTCCTATATAATGGCACTGACATGTTTGGACCAGCTGCTAGCCACCTTAAATTTTCTGATACGCCATGATTGTCTTCCTCAACTTCACTTTGAACCTGCAAATTAATCATATCTTAATTCATCCTAACATATAAATAAGAAGAAAATTAAAAGAGAAATACGTTATTCAACAACATATACCTTGAAGCGTAGCCATTGAATGAAAGTGCTATTGTGCTTATCCTGCAGCCACTTTGTTCTCTTTCTAAATTTTGGATAAGCAGTCTTGATGTGGATCATATGTTGCCTACATGACACGAAAAATTCAAGCATTACGGTCCCAAATATATAAGATAAACATAAGAAATAATTTTAAATGGAAACTTAAAGAATAAAACTCATACGTACTCGATATAAGGTAGGACTTCCTCCGTATTCTCCAAGACATATAGATGTGCTTGATTCAACAGGTCCTGATCAACTACGCTCACTGTGCAACCTGATAATGGCTTTGAAACTCCCATCTTTTGGCTTGAAGGCACTCCAACTGTACTAACATCAGATAAATGCTGAGTACAAAACTCTACCGCTTCTTCAGCTATATACCGCTCAGCAATGCAACCTTCGGGACGAGTACGATTCTGAACATACCCCTTCAGCACTTTCATATATCTTTCAAACGGATACATCCACCTAAAATATACTGGCCCACATAGACGAACTTCTCTGACAAGATGTACTACTAGATGAACCATGATATCAAAGAATGAAGGGGGAAAGTACTTCTCAAGCAAACACAGAGTAACTACTACATCTTCTTCCAACTTATCTAGCTTGGAAACATCAACAGTCTTTGCACATATAGCATTGAAGAAGAAGCACAAACGAGTTATTGCATACCTTGCAGGCTTCTCCAAAACAGAACGAATTGCCACAGGGAGCAATTGTTGCATTAAGGTATGACAATCATGTGATTTAAGGCCAAGAAGTCTTGAATCTTGTACAGATACAAGATTTTTAATATTTGAAGAATAACCTTCAGGGACCTTCATACCATAGAAAGAATTGCAAACCTCTCTCTTCTCTGCTCTTGACAAATTCCAAGGCCCAGGAGGCAAACGAGTACGTCTTTCTCCATACTCGGGTTGCAAATCAGTTTTGACCCCCATGTTCAATAAATCTAATCGAGCAGCAATCCCATCTTTATTTTTTCCAGGGATCTCCAGCAATGTACCAATGATACTATCGCAAACATTCTTCTCAATGTGCATAACATCTAGGGCATGCCTCACAGGAAGGTATTTCCAATACTCGAGATCAAAGAATATTGATTTCTTCTTCCAACAAACTCTGTCACCATTTTCAACCATATGCAGCACTTCTTCTCCGGTTAATGGCTCTGGAGGTATGCCATATTCAGGTTTCCCATTAAAAGCTGCACGTTGCCTCCTATATGGATGATTGATTGGTAACCATTTTCTATGCCCAATGTAACAAATTTTGTGGCCATTTTTCAACCTGTGACTAGGTGTATCATCGCCGCATATTGGACAAGCTTTATATCCTTTAACAACACAACCAGATAAGTTTCCATAGGCGGGGAAATCATTAATTGTCCACATTAATGCAGCTCTGAGTGTAAAGTATTCTCCATTATGTGCATCATACACTCCTCTAATCCCAACCCACAAGGATTTTAAATCATCAATCAAAGGCTCCAAGTAGACGTCTATATCATTTCCGGGTTGTTTAGGACCGGAAATCAATAAGGTTAACATCATGAACTTTCGTTTCATGCACAGCCATGGAGGGAGATTATATGTAACTAAGATAACCGGCCAACAACTATATCTGCTACTTAGAGAACTGTGGGGATTGAATCCATCAGATGAAAGAGCCAATCTCAAGTTTCTCGGCTCATTACCAAACTCAGGCCATTTATCATCAAGAAGTTTCCAAGACGGGGAATCCGCCGGATGAGACATCTGACCGTCAATTGATTTTCTAGCAACATGCCACCAAGTCAAACTCTTAGCTGTCTCATGTGATTGAAACATCCTTTTAAACCTTGGAATTGGGGGAAAATACCACACCACCTTCGCTGGCACACCCTCTTTCAAGATTGCATCTTTGCCTTCCTTCCACCTTGAGATACCACAAGTAGGACAATTAGTTGAATCCTCATACTCCTTCCTATACAAGATGCAATCATTGGGGCATGCGTGCATTTTCTCATAACTCAGCCCCAATGCACACAAAGTCTTTTTAGCCTCATACATGGAGGTTGGTATTGTATTTCCTTCTGGAAGCAAATCACCTTGAAGTATCAATAATTCTGTAAAACAGACATCACTCATCCCATGTTTTGCCTTCAAATTATACAACTTCACTAATGCCGATAACTTCGTGTACTTTCTACAACCAGGGTACACTGGTTGATCTCCATCCCCAATCACATTGGCAAACTCATACGGATCCGAACCAAAATCACCAAAATCATTATCATCCATATCAATTTCTTCAGACACAAAACTGTACCTACTATGGCCATCATCTTCTTCAACATTTCTGCTAGCATTAGTAGTTGCTTCCCAAGGTTCTCCGTGAAATGTCCAATTCTTATAGCTTTGGTCAATTCCATTAAAGTATAAGTGATCCCTTATAATTCCAACCCCAAACAACTTCAAATTAACACATTTAACACATGGACAACGGATATGTGTTGTAGTTAGAAGATTTTCTACAGCAAAGTTCAAAAATGCTTCCACCCCAAACTCATATGCCTTCGATCTTCTATCCGAGTGCATCCATGACTTATCCATCTCCGACACTATAACCTATTATCTATAATAAAGTGAAAATACAGGCAATGACCATCACTATAGCAGATTATACAATGATCTAATCGCAAGTAATAAACAACAGAGACGACGGGTTTTAATCAAAAACAGACGTATTTGGCATATATAGACGACAGATTTTCAACAGACGTCGTCTATTATAAGTAATACAAACGACGGTTTATGAAAAAACCGTTGTGTATAAGTAATACAACGACGGTAGTTTAAAAACACCGTCGTGTAATCGTCGTCGTAAGCCTTAAAATTCGTCGTGTCTCAGTTTATTTTCAAGAACACAAAACCCATTAAGAACACAACATATATATGAAACCAAGCAAGAAACCAACATATACATGAAACCAAGCATGAAAACAATAAATCCATTCCCAATTCAACATAACATAGGGTGATTAAAAGATACGACAAAATTAAATCCATTCCCAATTCAACATAACAGATAATGTAATCCATGAACCCATTAAACAGAAAATCCATGAACCCATACCTATAAGCACATTATTAACAAATCGCAAAGCATACACATAAAACCCTTTAACAAAACAACCTAATATAACTCGAATCGTTACTAGAATCATCACTCGAATCCCCATCTTCATTATCAGTTTCTTCCTTCGTAGGTACTATTTGCTCCCCATCATTTTCTCCATAGCGGAAAATGACAAGATCAAATAAAGGTGTACTTTTGCTGGAAATCATTTGGAAGTTGGTGATGTGTCTTTTTGTGTTGATTTCCAGCAAAAGTACACCTTTATTTGATCTTGTCATGAACCCATTAAACAGAAAATCCATGAACCCATACCTATAAGCACATTATTAACAGATCGCAAAGCATATACCTAAAACCCTTTAACAAAACAACCTAATATCATTCAATGAATTTACAAGGGGAAGATAGGGTTTGTACTTACAGGTTGGACGAGCTCACAGATTCGACGAGCCTGGAGAGTGCAACTTTTAATTAGAGCAGAAGTGAGAGAGCGAAATGTTATGTCGCGTGAAATCTGAAATTTTAGGTTTCAGGGATCAAAGTATAAGACTAAGAGCCAAATCTAAAAAAATTTAGGTCGCGCGAAAATTTTTAGAGCGCGCGCGTTATAAAACGTCGAAAGAAAAACCAAGGCGAAAGTTCTACAAGTACCGACGTAAATTTAATATTCCACGACGGAAACTTCATTTTTCGGATTAAGAACGTAAGGCCGTTCATTTTTCGGATTAATTTTAAATTTATTTTGAATTTTTTATATAACGACGACTGAAAAACCACGTCGGTGTTAAGAAATTAAAGACGTTGTAAATTATATAAACCGACTTACATATTAAAATAACGTCGTTTAAAGCGTAAACCATGTCGTATGTTTTACTGTACGACGTAAAATATGTATTCCACGACCCAACCACCGTCGTTAAAAATTAATACACTAAACCCATAAAATTAAATTATACAATTTAAAAAATTAAGTTTATAAAAGGTTTTATGGTTTTAAAGCCTAACATATAACATAGACTACCCAAAAATTATACTTTAAAAATAAACCCCAATAAATAACAACACTAATCTCTAAACCCTAGACTCTAAACCCTAAACCATTAAACTAGAAGTGATTTTATGACTCATCAAAACAATTTTGTTTTGGATGGTCATTTTAAATTTTTGTTATTCAAAATGAATTTTTTCAAGGTTTATGTGGAAGAAAATATATCAATGACTTCATAGGAGTTGACTTTTCAATTTTCTGATTTATTTTATATTTATTTTGAATATTTTGATATAAAAATAATAAAATATTCTTACCATACAACAAACCACGTCGGTGTTAAATAAATTGTAGACGTTGTAAATTGTAATAGACTACTAAGTCGTTAAAATGACGTCGTTAAAATGAGAAACCATGGCGGCTATTTAACTATACGACGTAAAATATATATTTTACGACTTAACCGCAGTCGTTACATAAACGTCGTCGATTATACCCTGAACCCTTAAGAAATTGAAGATATTGTAAACCATTAACGACTCAATTGTTCAAAGAACGTCGTCTAACTATTTTTTTACGTCGTATTTGTTTAAAACACGCAACAACAAAATACGACGGTTATTGACTTTATTAGGTCGTTGGAAAAGTATTACACGTCGGTTAAGCAATTTGTATGTTTGTTTTTTTTTTAATTTAAGAAAACCTCAACAAATTTTTACATTACATATTATAGAGAAAATTGGTACATTATACATAAATATCAAGTGTTCAATAATTGCCCTGTTTAATAATTTGGAAAACAAACTCTGCCCATTCATTCCGGACTTCATCAATGGCTTCTTGGGGGTATGAAGCTTCCTGGTTTCCCTTGGCATACTGCATAAACAATGACTATTAGGGTTTATAAATAAAAAGAAATTCAATCACAGACGACGATATTTTTCATAACCGACGTAGTATATCCATTCAACGACGTTAATTTTACACGACCGTCGTTGATAATACAAAAAACGACGTGAAATGTATGAAGGTAATTTCTTCTTACCTTATTCTCAAACCCCAAGGAAGGATCCATGATGATGTCCCTCATGAAGCGCATTACATAATACCCGCATTCGACATTGCTGGGTTGCTTTGGTGTGCCTGAGAGAGTTTTCCAAATTACATTTTTACGTCCTGCTCGGGCTATGTGGGTATTATATATTTTTAAAGCACTGTTCACGATGTTTTTGGCCTCTTCATCGACCACACGATTTCCTGGCAGAGGATCCAGAAAATAGACGGTTTCTCTCTTTGCTCTTACAATCAGCAAAATCCAATGACGGCTGCACAAAATTAATATAAAAACGACGGTTATTTACAAAAACGACGTATTATAGTATTTCACACGACGAAGTAAAGTAGCTAACGACGACATTATATATTTATCACGACGATAAATAAATACCGACGTGGTTAGTAGTTTCAAACGACTAAATAAAATAAAACACCGACGTGGTTAGTTTATAAGCTGTCATTTATTGAAAATCATAAAAACAAAATCCTAAGGAGACTAACCCTGGATTGTAAGGCATCATGAAAATCTGTTCACCGTCTGTCTTCTGAAGTCGAGCTGCTACGAGTCGTGATCTTTCAGTTATTGTGCCAGAGTTGGCACTAACTGTAGCAGGGTCGATAAAGCCAACCATACTGCACATATTGGCTTTTTTCAAAACATCGTGTAAGTACCTAAACAAATAAAATAATATAAACAAGTCAGCACACAAAACACGACGGTTATGTATAAAAAAACGACGTATTATAATATTTCACACGACGTACTGAAATAGATGAGGACGTTATAATATATTTATCACGACGGTTGTTAGTTAAGACGACGTGGTTAGTTAGTTAAGACGACGCAATATATAAACCAACGAGTTATTATTTTAGAAGTACAAACCTCATATATACAGCCAATACAGTAGCTCCAATTTCTTCCATGCCTGCAAATTGTGTAATATCTTCAGGCAGGAGGAAGGTATCGCGCTCACCACCAAACACCTCCTTATCAATTGTAAATTGGACTGTCTTATCCTCAGGCAGGAGTGTCGTTTCCACAAAACGACAAAGGGTTTTTAAAGAAGATGGCGCCTCCATTTTTGAATAAGCACCAACTTCAATAACCTGTTTAAAGAAATAAAAAAAATGACGTGGTAATTCAATAAAGACGACGGTTTAAGTAATAAAACGTCGTCTTAAAAGTATTTAAACGACGGTGAAAAAACTGTCGTGGTAATTCAATAAAGACGACGATTTTATGAATAAAGCGTCGTCTGAAACCATTTAAACGACGGTGCAAAAACCGTCGTTTAAATATTTTATTACGTCTTAAAAAAATTCCGCCGTCTAAGTTTTAAACAAACGACGGATTAAATAAAAATATCGACGTCTGAAATTTTGAAAAACAAATAAAAAAGGCAAAGTTATGTGAACATACCTTGTCGTCATGCTTTTCTTCATCTTCTTTCTCCTTTTCTTCTTCCTTCTCTTCATCTCTTTTTTCTTCTTCCTTCTCTTCATCTGGCTGATGTTTCCCCATTTTGGCAGTATCATCCTCCAAATGTAGGGATCTCACATCACCTCCAGAGCAGCTAGCTTTGTCAGACATTGGATTTTTGGGGCTTTGGCTAATTCTTGGTTTAAGCATGCTTGGATCAAAATTGGGAATTAATTGGGAAAGCTGACTCAGGAAATGCTCCCTCTCAGCCTCTACCAATTGTTTTGTCCTAGCCTCCATCCTTAAGGCCTCTTCCCTTGCCTTAGCCTCCATCTTTTTAGTCTCTTCTTGAAGGAGAACTCTTAAACTGTCCTTCAAACGGTCGTCAAAGCTCACCCTCTGTGGTTTGGGCAAATTGAAATATTGCCTTGGGGAAACACCAGCACCAACTCCCCTCAGTCTGCCTGGATGCTCGGGGCCCAAAGCCATGGTCAGCACATCATTGCTGCCATCTACTCTGACTTTGCCTTCCGAGACTTGTTTCTGCAATTCATCCTAAAAAAAGATAAACAAAAAAACACACGACGGTTATTTATGTACAAACGACGTATTATATAATTTCACACGACGCAATAACGTATAAACCGACGTTATTATAACTTATCACGACGGTAGTTATACCGACGTGGTTATTTATTTAAAACGACGAAATGAATAAACAACCGACGTCTTATGCTATAATTAAAGATAACAGAGTAGTGATTCCTATTTAGACCGTTAACGACGTTTTTAAAAAACTTTCGACGTGGTAATATCATTCACACGACGCGAAAATGAACCACCGACGTCTTATGCTGTAATTACAGAAAACATAGTAGTGATTCCTATTTAGACCTTTAACGACGTTTTTAAAAACTTTTCGACGTGGTAATATCATTCACACGACGAAAAATATAACATACGACGTAATAAGAATAATTCACAGTTTAATAAAAATTTAAAACAGAGTGATAGTAGGCTTACAATTAATTTTGCTTTCTCTGCCACCTTTGGATCAGGGATGTTACCATGTTTGTCCTGTCTAGCTCTCTTCCATAAGGTAGATCGATCAATTTCTACCCCAGGCATGGTTTCCTCCAATTGATCCTCCAATCCAGCATATCCTTTTCGAGACAATCGATGATTGTACTCGAGTTTCTCCCTAATCTGTGCATGTTGAGAATGCACAGACTCAAAATCTTTGGATAGCCTTGAAGCTACAAAGGCATCCCATTGTGCTTTCTCTATGAATTTATATGTTTCAGGGGGTTGGCTTAATTTCTCCCTGTCATTGGTGTATGGAAGGATATAATGCCTCGTTAGTGTAGACTTGAAATCCTTCCATTTCTTGGAAGCAGAAGCTAAAACAGAGGTCTTGCCCCCTTGGCCTACGACAAAAGCCATGTCAACTGCTTCCCAAATCTGCTCCTTTATATCCTTGGGGATTTGGGACCATTTCTTGTCCACAAGTGGGATCCTGGAGCGTGCCAACACACCAATATACGACTGCATCTCAATATGTGCTTGGCCAACACCTTTCCCCCTTTTATTGTACTCAACAATTGGCCTCAGTTTCTGAAGCTTTCTCTTCACAACACGAGGCATTGTGCTCATACCTCGACCAGTCTTTGAATCATCTGAGATTGTTGTCTGGCTGGTTTGTTCTGTCTCAGCAGATGATGAAGCAAACTTCATCTTCTTCGAAGACTTCATCTCCTTCGAAGACTTATCTTGAGGAGCTACCATTCCAAGCTTCTTGGAGCCAGAATCCTTAGTTTGTTGTTGAGAAACCATTTTAACAGACAAAACTGCAAGTGAAAATATTTCAGGAAAACATTAAGAACACAAACGACGGTATTAAAAAAATACGACGTATGATATGATTTTAGACGACGCAATGAAATAATCTCAGACGTAATAAATGTTTAAAACCATTATTTATATAACGTCGTGGTATATATGTTCACACGACGTCAATAGTAATACACCGTCGTGGTAAACTATTATTTATATTTTATCGTCTATATTAGATACCAACCCTAGTTTCTTTTTCTTTATATTTTATCAAATAAGGGAAAAACAAAAACCATTGTTCAGCGAAATCAAACCTGCAATTAAACAAGCATATAAAAAAAGACTATTATTTTAAAAACAACTTTGTCAATTTTCAGACGACGCTAGAACAACTGACGAACCGTCGTGGTCTACCGTCGTCTTATTTAGTTGATGTAGTTGTCTTCAAAGTTGGAAACTTTCTCTCTTTGTCTGTATATTTTATCAAACTTGGAAAGAAGTAAAATGATTTTGGCCAGAAAAAAGGTAAAAAGATTTTTCAAACAAAAAACGTATGAGCATGCAAAACAGTAACCAAAATAGTGAAAATGAAAGCTTACCTTTTGCGTGCAATGAAAGCAAGAGGAAGATGATCGATGTTTAAGTTCAGAGACGACGAAGAAGACGAGAGGAAGACGATGAGAAACTCTGACAATGCTCTGACAAGGAAAAAAGACGAAAAGGTTTCTCTGGGAGATTGAAATTTTTAATCGGGTTTGGAAACAGTGCATGTGTAAGTCGAAAAGTTGCTTACATATAAAACCATTTCAAAAAAATAATACGGCGGTTACATTTAACTACGTCGTTTTTAACTAACACGACGCAATATTTTTCGTTCGACGTGGAATCATTTCATTTAACGTCGTTAGGTTTAATATAACCGACGTGGATTTTAATTTTTAAATTATGAATAGAATTTTTTTTCCCGTGACCTTTCAGTTTATTTTTCAATTACAGTGCGTTATAAATAGAGTTTTTTTTCCGGAGGAAATTTAAAACGAAGGAAATTAATATTCTGCAATATGTAAAGTTTCTTTTTTGGATGACAGATTTAAATAAAATAAGAATATAAAAACAACAAATGTGTAAGTCAAGTAGACGAAAAGTTGCTTACATATAAAACCATTTCAAAAAAATAATATGGCGGTTACATATAACTACGACGTATAAATTACAAAATACGACGGTACATTTAACTTCGGACGTGGTAAATAAATACGACAGTAGTTTGTAGGTACCGTCGTAGTAAACTCAAAAATTAAAGTACATAAGTAATAACTCGCGTCATGGTATATTATTTAACACGTCGTTTTTATTAATTTACCGACGTGGATTTCTGTAATATACGTCGATCATACCGACGTTGATTTTACAATTTAAACGGCGGTTTTTTTGTAAGGACCGCCGTTGGTTTTAAAAATTTATTCTATAAATTTGTCGCTTTCATTCATTTTCGGTTTACATTTAAGGTTCCAAGTTCTTCCTCTCTCAGTCTCTCATGTCTCAAAGATAATAATTTGGATGTTTTCTCAAAGAGAAATTGAGCTTACTCGCATCAAATATATGTCCACAAGAAGAAGCTTGTCAACTAGCCTTCTCACTTCCTTGATCAAGCCTGATAGGACACTTAGTGCTTCTGAATACTCCTTGCTTTCCATCAAAAGAGATGCAAGTCTGGCCTCCACTCGCTGTCGAAGGAAAGTTCGCTTCTCAGGGAAATCTGAAGATCAGATGTGCCTGATCCTCTGCTTGATTTTCTTGCCTAAGAAGATCCGTCGGATTTATTGTGATAGCCTCTTCCTTTATCCGTAGAGCTTCAGAAGAAGAAGATGGGTTTCAAGAATGCGATAAAGAATAGAAATGGCTTCAGATGGCCTCTAAAGCATGAGCAATTGAATCAGTAGTTTCTGGGAGATATGATGAAGACATTGTCAATGCTTTGAACTACACAAGTCCTGCAGAAAGATATGTTAAAGAAACTGAAACAACGGCGGTTTTCTGTTCTACCGTCGTCTTTTCTCGTCGTCTATATTAAGTTACGATGGCGGTAGATTTATAATTACCGACGTAGATTATTTTGTTAAACGTCGTTAAGTGTACTACAACCGACGTGGATTTTAATTTTAAATTATAAATAGAGTTTTTTTTCCCGTATTCTTTCAGTTTTAGTTTTCAATTCCAAAGCGTGATAAATAGATTTTTCTTTCCCGAGGAAATTTAAAATGAGGGAAATTAATGTTCTAGAATTTGTAAACTAACACGACGCAATATTTGCAAATCTGTGTCATCTGTTAAGATTATGATGTGGAACAGAGTTCCATCTGGTAAGATTTCGTAACCCTTGGGATCTCAGACAAAACTGATTATGTCGGCGGTGTTCTATATAAACCGTCGTGGTTATTTCAATTCTTGTCATTAAGTAGATCTACCGACGTAGGATAAGAAAATCAAAGAAAAAAATTGTTAACAAAAATTCTTATTAAGACGACCGTTAAAATTAAAGGTACGACGTATAAAATGAATAAATACGACGATAAATTTTATTGTACGATTTAAAGATAACGTAGTAGAACTATACGAGAATGACGTCGATATATTTATATTTTCCGTCGTTGTAAATTAATTTAATACGGCGATATTTTGTATTTTAAAGCCGTGGATTTGTTTGTAATTATACGGCGTCTTATACGAAAACCTCGTCGTCTTATTTTATGAGTAAAAACGGCAGTTTTTATTGAAATCGTCGTCTTTACTTTCTACGTCGGTCGATTCATAACTTCTGCCGTTCTTTGTTGGCATTGATTTTACACTGAGGAAATCTGTTTCAAATAGACGTCGGTTGTTTAATTATGTACGTCGTTGTTTTTGAACAGCCATTTGAAACTCCATTTTTTAGTTGTCTAAGGTTGTATTACACGACGGTGTTTTTAGAACCGTCGTCTTTTTATAAACCACGACGGTTTTCACTTAGACCGTCGTTGTTTTCTGGTCGTCTTTTTCACTTTTTGTAGTAGTGAAGGCGGTGTAAACATGAGGGATCAATATGCTGAACAAGATGAATAACAACAGCCCAGTTCAATGATAATGTTAATAACACTTTGTCCTGAGCCAATTTCAAACGAAAAAATAAATTCCAATAAATATATACATTTCACCTACGTAACTAGTAAATAATCAAATAATAATAACCTACATAATCTTCATACTGCCAAAATATATATATATATATATATATAATTGCGGTGTCTTTGAACTTCTTGGCGTGAGTTTTTATTTTTATTTTAAAGTTTGGGGTGTTTTGGAATTATGGTAAAATGGTAAGGGTATTTTTGGTAGTTAATAAAGGAAAACATGAATATGAATCGTATAGACTACCCCCCAAACTAGTTGATGTGATAGTTTCTAGGGGATGTGATTACGGATTTTGAGATGGGGCCCACTTATTTTTTCATTCCTGATTGCAAATAAACGCAAGGGAAGTCAGGAATGGAAATCATTCTATTTCCTTCCATACCCATTACTGATACGTAAACATGCCCTTAGAGGGAAAAACCCAAAACTAGCTACTTGTCAGTTTCTAATTAGTTTTATGGGTAATTATATAATATATCATGCTAAGATAGGCCTATTAATGAAAAGCCTTATCATTTATAGGTTTGTGAAAACTTTTTGGTGCACGTAATAAGACTGTTGATGAACAAATTACAAAAGTGAATCCTTTCCTAGTTGCTTGGCTGGAAATTTAATTACAATTACTTTTGCAATAATAAAACACCATTGTATTCTTGTGGTCTCCCAGGACAAAGATGATGGCTTCACAAATGGGGCGAAGAAAACTGATCAAAGTGAAAAAAAATGTAATGACCCCGTTAAGTTCTCGAAGCAGTGGTGTATCTACCGGATTCCTAGCAGACTGCGGAATGTAAAAGATGAAGCACACACTCCTCAATTGATTTCAATAGGCCCTTTCCACCATGGCAATCTGAAACTGAGGGACATGGAAAGCCATAAAAAGAAATTTTATGAGAATTTCTGCCAGCGAACTTTGAGGAAAAACGAGGAACTAGAAAACTTCATCCGTGAGAAAGAAGATGACATTCTTCGTTGTTATGCAGGGGCCATTGAGCTTGATATTGACTTTGTGAAGGTAATTCTAATTGATGTCTGCTTCATCCTTGAGCTCTTTTTGAGGAACTGTCAAACCGAAAAGTATGAAAATTATTACATTCTAAGATCGCCATTGCTGAGGAAAGCTGTCAAGCAGGACCTGATACTCTTTGAAAATCAGCTTCCTTATCCTCTTCTTCAAGAGCTATATGACTTTGCCAACCCCACCTATACCAGTTCCAATCCCGGAAAAAATGTTCAGGAGAAAGAAGAGGAAGATGACCGGCAACACTGCTTGCCTTGCTTCCAGCCTTGTTTTCCATTTTCCCACTCGACCCCTTCTGATGATCATCCTATGGAGACTGAGAAAACCGAACCTGCTTATGGTCACCCCTTTCTAAAGCTTACTTGTGAGTTCTTTAAGGAATACACGAAGTTACAACCGATTGAGAATGGAGTACAAGTAAAACATTTCACTGAATAGGTAAGATATTTTCTGTGGCCAATCGAAAAAATGACTTGGGTAGGAAATGGTGACTGCATCCCTACCAAAATTATATGCGATGTAAGAAAACTGAAGGAAGCAGGGGTGAAGTTTAGGCCAAATGAAGTTAGTGAACGCTTCGTCATAAAAAGATGTGAGGACCACAAATGTAATTTCAAAATGGCATACTTTAGAAAATATGAACTTAGAGCTTACAAACGTTTGGGCAAGGTATTAGGTAGAATGCATTATTCGAAACGTGATGGCCTTGGAGCAGCTTGTTGTGCGGAAGCGTCAACCAACTGCGAGTGAAAAATAAATAACAACAGGCAGGAGAAAAATAGAACAAAAATAATCAACAAGAACAACACCAAGATTTATACTGGTTCGGCAATTGCCTACATCCAGTTTGGAGACGACGGAGTATTCCACTATAATCAATGAGAGAATACAATAGTGTTTAACCACTCAGAAAACCCAAGCCCCAAATATACCCAAGCTCACACACTCAAGAATATAAAGGGGATACAAATTGAGTACAATTTAGAGAGGGAAAAATAATCAACAATAGCAACAAAAGCTTAGTTGCCCAAACTATTATTTTTCTCTCTCCCAACTTCTCTCTTCTCTCATCAACTCTCGGTGCTTTCCGCTCTTCATTTTTCCCAAATGCATGTTCCCTTTTATAAGCCAAACATTTGCTCTTCAACCACCCAACGGCAAAAGCAAAACACACAAGTCAAAAAGGTAAAAGTAAGCCATCAATGCTAGCCATTAATTTGTCTCCAATTTGTCTGCTAGCCGAAAGCACCGCAAGATGTCTGCCAGCCGAAAGCAGTTTTGCTTTTGACTATTTTTTGAGCCAATCATCAACAATCTCCACCTTGGCTCAAAACCTCGAAGCAACACTCTCAATGGTCGTCTCCCAATCCCCCATGGGGCAATCAACAAACTTTACAAATGCCAATTAAGTCTAAGCAATGCTTAAACTTGAGCAACGAAACTGGCTTTGTCAACATATCCGCAGGATTCTCAGCGGTCCCAATCTTCTGAAGAAGAATATTTCCCTCGTCAATAATCTCACGAACAAAATGGAACCTCACGTCAATGTGTTTTGTACGTGCATGATGAACTTGATTCTTTGCTAAATAAATAGCACTCTGACTGTCACAATGAACATCCACATGGTCCTGTTCAATCCCCAAGTCATCAAGCAATCCTTGAAGCCAGATGGCTTCCTTTATAGCTTCTGTTACCACCATGTATTCAGCCTCCGTAGTCAACAGAGCAACTGTAGATTGCAGAATCGACCTCCAACTCACTGGACCTCTAGCAATAGTGAATACAAAACCTGTAGTGGACCTACGCTTGTCCAAATCACCTGCGTAATCAGAATCCACATATCCAACAACACATTGACCAGTAACTTTATCATGCTGAAACAATAAACCGACATCCACAGTACCCAGAATATACCGTAGAATCCATTTCACAGCTTGCCAATGCCCTTTTCCTGGATTATGCATATATCTACTGACAATACTAACAGCTTGTGAAATATCAGGCCTCGTACACACCATAACATACATCAAACTACCAACAGCACTTGCATATGGAATTTGAGCCATGTAATGACTCTCTTCACCAGTTTTAGGAGACATAGAAGCACTAAGTTTGAAATGAGGGGCAAGAGATGTACTAACCGGTTTTGAATTTTCATTCATCCCGAAACGCTGTAGTACCTTCTTCAAATACTGCTTTTGACACAGACTAATCTTGCCCTTCGCTCTATCTCTTTCAATTTCCATACCCAGTATCTTCCGAGCTTCTCCTAAGTCCTTCATCTCAAATTCATTACTCATTTGAGTCTTCAACCTTTCAATCTCCACTTTGCTTTTACATGCTATAAGCATATCATCAACATATAAAAGCAGATAGATGAAGGTTCCATCTTGTAGCTTGCGAAAGTATACACAATGGTCATAATGACTTCTTGTGTACTTCTGCCCGATCATAAACCGATCAAATAGCTTATACCATTGTCTTGGAGACTGCTTCAAGCTGTACAATGATTTTTGCAATTTGCAAACCCAATTTTCTTTTCCAGCAACCTTAAAACCTTCTGGCTGAGACATATAAATTTCTTCCTCCAAATCACCATGTAAGAATGCAGTCTTGACATCAAGTTGAGCCAACTCAAGGTCAAACTGCGCAACCAAAGCCAACAAAATACGAATAGAGGAATGTTTTACTACAGGAGAAAATACCTCATTGTAGTCAATGCCTTCCTTCTGAGCATATCCTTTAGCTACTAATCTGGCTTTGAATCTCACATTGTCTTTTCCCAAAGATTCCATCTTCTTGGCATAAACCCATTTGCAACCAATTGCTTTCTTCCCCTTTGGTAACTGAACCAGCTCCCAAGTCTCATTTTTATGAAGAGACTTCATCTCCTCATCCATAGATTTCTTCCACTCCACGCTCTCTGAACTTCTGACAGCTTCTTTGTAGGCGGATGGAATATCATCTTCAATAACGGGAAGTGCATATGCCACAATATCAGTAAATCGAACAGGCTTTCGAATCTCCCTTCTCGATCTTCTGATTGCAATAGAATCTTGTTGCTGTGGAGGCTCTTGGGTAGGTGCCTCCTCTTCATCATCCTCGTCCTCTTCATCAGAATCAACTGTAGGACTAGTGTCTGTAGTATCAGACCTTACTGGAACAACTGGAGTCTTCAGTAACTCCACCTGCTTTGAACTACTCATGGTCTTAGTCGCTTCAATTTCACCTTCATGCTTGTTCTGATTTACCATAGCAGCCTCATCAAAAGTCACATCTCTGCTTACAACAAATTTCTTCTCATCTGGACACCAAAGTCGGTATCCCTTCATGCCAGTGCTAAATCCCATAAATAGAGCTTTCTTTGCTCTTGGATCTAACTTGCTTTCCCTGACATGATAGTAAGCAGGACAACCAAATATGTGTAAATACTTGTAATCAGTACAAGGTTTACCAAACCATACCTCCATGGGCGTTTTGCCCTCATTCGCAGCAGCAGGCAACCGATTAATGAGATGGCTTGCATAAGTAATCGCCTCAGCCCAAAACGCCTTGCCTAAACCAGCATTAGACAACATACACCGAACTTTCTCAAGCAAAGTACGGTTCATGCTCTCTGCCACCCCATTCTGTTGCGGTGTCTCCCTAACCGTGAAGTGCCTCACAATACCCTCATCTTGACAAACTTTCAAGAAAGGATCAGACTTATATTCACCACCATTGTCTGATCTGAGAGTCTTGATCTTTCGACCGCTTTGCGTTTCAATCATCTTTTTCCACTTCAGGAATATCTTCAAGACTTCATCTTTACGCTTCATGGTGTACACCCATATTCTTCTAGAGAAGTCATCAACAAAGGAGACAAAATAATGGCTACCTCCCCAAGATGCATTCTTGGAAGGTCCCCAAACATCAGTGTGAACATAATCTAGAATGCCCTTAGTGTGGTGAATAGCAGTGCCAAATTTCACTCTAGTTTGCTTACCCAGCACACAATGTTCACAGAATTCCAATTTGCATGCCTTTGCACCTTTCAATAAGCCTTGCTTCACCAATCCTTGCAACGCTTTTTCACCAGCATGCCCAAGACGCATATGCCATAACCTTGTGGTGTCTGTGCTATCTGCGTCAGCAGCTTCGGTGACAGCTGCTCCACCAATAACTGTACTATCCTGCAAGAAATACAAGTTATTTCGTCTTGTACCTTTCATCACCACCAGTGCCCCGTACACAGCTTTAAGAACTCCACCCTCCATGGTGATCTTGAGACCTTTGGATTCCAAAGCGCCCAATGAGATGAGATTCTTCTTCATATCCGGTACATACCGAACATCACTCAATTCTCTGACTGTTCCATCATGCATCTTCAAACAGATTTTGCCTATCCCTTGTGTTTTGCAGGCATTATTATTGCCCATCAAAACAACTCCATCATCCAGCTCCTCGAAGCTAGAAAACCATTCCCGAATGGGACACATATGATAGGTGCAACCTGAATCCAAAATCCACTCAGTTGAGTGACCATCAGCAGATGAACTAGCCAAAGCAAACTCGAAATCAACATCTCCAGATTTTGCAACATTTGCTTCAGAACCGGCTTTCTCCTTCTCTTTGTTCTTCAATTTGGGGCAGTCTTTCTTCCAATGACCCTTTTGGCGACAAAAGGCACATTCATCTTTAGCAGGAAACTTCCCTCGTGACTTTGAACGAGATTTTCCCCGCTTCTCAGATTTTCTTTCCTCTGTTTGACCCCTTGCAACAAGTGCCTCGGTTTGTGAATTTTGAGTCTTCTGTTCCTTCTTTCGACACTCATGATTCACCAATGCCGCAGACACCTCATCCAGTTTCACCTCGGATTTTCCATACAACAAAGTAGTTGTCAAATGATCATAATCATCAGGCAATGAATTTAACAAACATAGTGCCTTATCCTCGTCAGGAATTATCACATCAAGATTTGCTAAATCAGCAAGTATTTTATTATAATCATTGAGGTGTTCATGCATAGAAATACCTGAGCGATATTGAAATCGGAAGAGTCGTTTCTTCAAGAAGAGCCGATTTTCTGCGCTCTTGGTCATATACTTCTCCTCCAATTTCATCCATAACTTCTTAGCATAAGTTTCCTTCATATACGGGTATTTCAACTCCTTATCAAGGAACGATCGAATAGTGGCACAAGCATGGAGATTAATTCGAGTCCACTGCTTGTCATCAATATCTTCTGGTTTATCCTCCAGAACCATATCCAACTCTTGTTGATACAACACATCCATAACTTCACATTGCCACATACCAAAATTATTGGAGCCATTAAATTTATCAACCTCTAACCTTGTACTGGCAATTGGATGTCTATTGGATGTAGGTGCCGACGAAGACGATGTCGATTCCTTTTCCTTCAAAATTTCAACTTTTTCTCCCGCCATCAAATCTGCCCGGCACTATTCACCGGGGGGGGCACTGTAGCACCAACACTATTCACGTGCACTATTCACCTGTCACTGTAGCACCGACAGATTTTTCACTCCCACGAAACCCCAGTCGAAAAACTGGAGCTCTGATACCACTTGTTGTGCGGAAGCGTCAACCAACTGCGAGTGAAAAATAAATAACAACAGGCAGGAGAAAAATAGAACAAAAATAATCAACAAGAACAACACCAAGATTTATACTGGTTCGGCAATTGCCTACATCCAGTTTGGAGACGACGGAGTATTCCACTATAATCAATGAGAGAATACAATAGTGTTTAACCACTCAGAAAACCCAAGCCCCAAATATACCCAAGCTCACACACTCAAGAATATAAAGGGGATACAAATTGAGTACAATTTAGAGAGGGAAAAATAATCAACAATAGCAACAAAAGCTTAGTTGCCCAAACTATTATTTTTCTCTCTCCCAACTTCTCTCTTCTCTCATCAACTCTCGGTGCTTTCCGCTCTTCATTTTTCCCAAATGCATGTTCCCTTTTATAAGCCAAACATTTGCTCTTCAACCACCCAACGGCAAAAGCAAAACACACAAGTCAAAAAGGTAAAAGTAAGCCATCAATGCTAGCCATTAATTTGTCTCCAATTTGTCTGCTAGCCGAAAGCACCGCAAGATGTCTGCCAGCCGAAAGCAGTTTTGCTTTTGACTATTTTTTGAGCCAATCATCAACACAGCTTATGTACCCAAAGAAGGCTTATGTTTGCAGTTACTTTTTGATGCTGGATCAGCTTGTGGACACTGTGGTAGATGTGACTGTGCTGATTGAAAGCGAAGTTATAGTTAACTTGCTAGGCAGCCAGTGGCAGACCTATTAAGGCGCAGGGAGGTGCAGCTGCACCTCTCCTCGCCGGAAAAATCATTGTAGGTGCTTCAAATTGCCCATTTGCTCAGCTGGTGGTGGTGTACATATTACCTTATTTCTATTTTCAATGCTGGAAAAATCTTTGTCCTTTCACTTTCATTTATTTTTATATTACTCTATTTACTTAAGTTTACAATGTAAATAATGAAGTACCCCTGTTTGGATTTAAATAAAAATACTAGAAAATCAAATTCTCACCAAATCAAAATATGAAAAATCGGTTTTAGTGCAAAATACGATTAAGGCTGAAAATGATGGATCATTAAATCAATATATACTTCATAATAAAATCCCATAAAAGCAAGTGTTCTTATTTGATGTGTAAGGAGTAAAAGCCACCAAAAATTATCTTCAAAAAAATGATTATTACGAAAAATTATTTTTCATACTTAGTTAATATTTTTACATGAAACAATTTTTCATGTATGATCATAATATGAATGCATGAAGTGACCTAAGGTCAATCTAGGTAAAAAGCCTTAGATGTTCAATCCACAAAGAGCTTTTAGCCTTTTTAAATTGTACCTCTGCTTAAAAAATTCTAGGTCCACCAATATAGGCAGCAGTAACGCAGTGGCGAAGCTGATTAATTCACTTTGTAAGCATATTATGGATGATAGATCCTGCTATGCAGATATCTGTAAACAGCTTAATGAGCACTCCGAGATCAGCATATGCAACCGTTGATAACAGAAGAGGTGTTTGGAAAAACAAAGGAGACTGAAAACATAGAGAATATACTGAGATTTTCTATATGATTATTCACTGAATGAATATTACAATGCACAGTTCAGCTTATATACAATTGTATGGACTAAAGGATTAAGTTACTAACAACCATGCTTAACAGACTAACACGTGAATAGCACGTGGGTATTCTAACAATACTAAGCTGATGTGTTCATCTATCATTCCCCCTCAAATCCAGCTGGGTTCCCGAGCCGTAAATTACCACAATGCTTTGTAAAGATTGCACTGTGTAAGCCTTTTGTAAATATGTCTGCAACCTGTTCATCTGTTGGAATAAACTGCATGGAGAGATCTCTTCTTTGTACTCTTTCTCTAACAAAGTGAAAATCTATATCAAGATGTTTGATCCGTGAGTGATACACAGGATTAGAACTCAATGCTAGAGCAGAAAGGTTGTCATAATGTATAGTAGGAGGTTGAGGTAGAAACACTTTCAAATCAAGCAAAACTTGTCTGATCCATGCCAAATCTGCTGCTGTATGAGCTAATGCTCTGTATTCTGCTTCGGTTGAACTCCTGGAGACTGAGTTCTGTTTCTTAGATTGCCAAGAGATAGGATTATGGCCTAAGAAAGCCACAAAACCAGTGGTAAATCGTCTAGTGCCTATAATTGCTGCCCAATCTGCATCACTGTAAACATTAAGTTCCCAAGCACCACTAGTAAAGGTAAGTCCATGATCCAAGGTACCTTGAAGATAGCACAAAATCCTCTTAACTAACTGAAAATGTAACTCTGAAGGAGTTGTCATGAATTGACATACTGTGTTAACAACATAAGAGATTTCAGGTCTGGTAAATGTTAAATACTGTAATGCACCAACAATGCTTTTGTAGATTGTAGGATCAGTCAAAACATCACCTTCAGTCTTTAACAATTGACCATGTGGTTTACAAGGGGTAGGACAAGGTCGTGAACTCAGACCAACCTTAGCAAGCAAATCTTTGGCATATTTAGCCCGGTTAACAAAAATATCTCCAGCTGTATTATAAGAAATCTGTAATTCTAAGAAATATTTCAACTTCCCCATATCTTTCATATCAAAAGCTGAGCTTAATTCATCAACAATTTCTTGCACCAAAGCCACTTTTGAACCAGTCAATTTTATATCATCCACGTATATGAGAAGGATCACAATATCTGAACCTAGATGCTTCACAAATAAGCTAGGGTCAGAGTGAGATGATGCAAAACCAATGTCTAAAAGATAACTTGTGAATTTGGCATTCCAAGCCCTTGGAGCTTGCTTAAGACCATAAAGAGACTTTCATAACTTGCAAGCATAACTCAGATGTTTTGGATCCTCAAAACCTTGTGGCTAACACATATAGACTTCTTCCTCAAGATCATCGTGTAAAAACGCGTTCTTAACATCGAGTTGACGAAGTGACCATCAATTCATCCCTGCGATAATTAATATCAACCTTACTGTGGTGTGTCTGACCACAGGGCTAAAAGTTTCACTGAAATCCAGTCCAGGAGCTTGGCTGAAGCCTTGGGCAACTAATCTAGCCTTATATCTAGCCAAAGTACCATATGAGTTTTTCTTAATTTGATATACCCATCGACAACCAACAATATTTTTATGAACTGGCTTAGGAACAAACTCCCAAGTACCCTGAGCATGTAATGCCTCAATTTCGTCCTTCATAGCTTGAATCGAATGAACAGATTGAGAAGCAACCTTATAAGTGGCTAGTTCAGTAGCATCATGTATAACAGGAAGAGTGGTATAATAACACTGATAATTTTCAAACTGTTTAGACTTAACAACACCTGCCTTTGATCTAGTCTGCATAGCATGAGTGTTAAAAAGAGGAGACACAGAACTAGAGACAGAAGGGGAGACAGGCAAGAGAACTTGTAGTTGTTGATCATTAATCACAGATAAGACTGAATCACTGGAAGACAAAGCAGGATTCTTAGTAGATTCTAAAGATGAAATAGAAACATTTTGTGAACTATGATTTTGTGAAGAAACATGTTGAGGAGATATAGAACCAGATATATCACTAGGATTTAAAGCATATATACATGGAGGAAGTGAAACACAAACTGGTAAAGGCTGAGGCTTGGAAGAGCATGAAACTGGAATTGAATTTGCTGAGATGGAATGAGACTTAAAAGGAAAACAGTTTCATCATGAATGACATGTCTGGAAACAACAAACCTTGAGGTGGATCTATTGTAACAAATGACCTCTTTATAACCTGGAGAATATCCCATAAAAAACACATTGAGCTGTTCTTGGCTGAAGCTTATGTTCATTATAAGGTCTGATATATGGGTAAACTGCAGTACCAAAAATCCTAAGAGATTTAATATCAGGAGCCTCGCCATACAAGCTTTGAAAAGGAGACTGATATCTTAAAACTGGACTAGGCATAAGATTGATGAGATAAGCAGCATGAGCAACTGAATGAAACCATAACTTATCAGGAAGAGCAGAAGCAACAAGTAAAGTAAGAGCAGTTTCAATAATATGGCAATTCTTCCTCTCTACCAAACCATTTTGCTGAAGGGTGTATGAACAAGAGACCTGATGAATTATCCCTTTTGAATCCAAAAAAGAAGAAAATTGCCTACTAATGAACTCACCACCCCCATTACTTTGAAAATACTGAATAGTAGCCTTAAATTGATTGTGACAAGAGCATAGAACTTGAGAAATTCTTCAAACACTCCAGATTTATTAAACAGTGGATAAAGCCGCAAGTAACCAGTACACTCATCAACGAAACTAACATAGTATCTAAAACCATCTATGGATTTATGTCGGGAAGGACCTCATACATCACTGTGTATCCTCTGAAAGGGAACATTAGACTTAACATGATCCTTAGGAAAAGAAAGCTTGTGCATTTTACCATGTACACAAGCAATACATAGTGCTTGAGAAGTATCAACAGAAATAGATAAAGCAGAATCTTGAAGCATTCTTTGCACAACAGTATTTATTGGATGCCCTAACCTTTGATGCCAGATAGAGACGTTGACAAGTTGTCCAAGATATGCAATTGGAGATGAAGAAATAGAAGAAACACCCCGAGATCTTTGAGAAGCAGAAAGAGAAATGGGATATAAACCTTGATTACTCTTGCCTTGAAGAAGAATTGCCTTGGTTATCTTGTCCTGTATATAAAAGCCAGAGACGTCAAATGTGATAAAACAATTATTGTCTTTACATAATTGATGGACGGATAATAGATTCGCTTTGAGCTTAAGAACATGCAAAACAGATGGAAGATGCAATGAAGTAGATTGGGCACAAGAAATAGTAGCAGTGCCAAGATTCTGAATAGTCAAACATGCCCCATTGCCAACAGTAACATTCTCATCAACATTACAAGGAGTCACATGATCCAATTGAGAGGAATTGCCAACCATATGATGAGAAGCACCACTATCTGCAATCCAGACATGCTTAGGAGAGAAAGAAGTCTGAGCAGTCATAGCATTCAGAGAAGAATGAAGTGCTTGGCCCTGAAATGAGTAGTTTGACCTGTGGAAACAATCAAGTGCGCCATGCGCACGTTTGCCACAGATTTGGAATTCAACAACACTAGGAGTAGAAGAAGAGGAATTGGCATGATAGTAATAGCAATTAGCAACTGTATGGCCATGCTTTCTGCAAATTTGACACTCATGCACCATATGAGATCGATAGGAATTAGAACCTCCAGGAAAACCAGAAGTACTACCGCCCCGAAACTGAGAAGAGACATGGCGACCACCATTAAACCTTCCACGACCAGAGGTTTGTGTAGAAAAACCTCGAAAACCAGAGGCACAAGAAAAAGAACTCTGCTGACCACCAAAAGACTGAACATGTGGTAAAGGCTGAGAAGGTGTACGTAAAATACCCTGTCCTGAAGACACAGAGGAACCTTGAGCACAAGATGAATTAATCGCATATAACGTAGTATGACGAACAATACGAGCCTCAACAGTTTGTTCTGCAGAGAGAAGCTGTGCTCTGAAATCCTTGAGAGACAATGGAGTATCTCGTGCAATCCAGACAGTCTTGATTATGTCATATTCGGGAGGTAAGCCATTCAAAGCATTAATAATGAAATCATCATCAGAAATCTTGATACCAGCAACATTCAATTGATCTCGAAGATGTTTGAGACGAAGCAAGAATCGCTCCATGGAATCTCCACCTTTCTGTGAAGTTTGCAACTCAGTTTTGAGATGGTTAATCCGAGCGCGAGAAAATGAAGCATAGTGATCAGAGAGGTTGATCCAAGCATCGCGAGTTGTTTTGCATCCAATGACGTATTCAAGTGCCTCGTCAGACAAAGAAGCAATAAGTAAACTCAAAAGTGTCTTATCAGTACAAATCCACTCCTTATAAGTAGTGGTAAGCTCAGAAGTTTCGCCTTCCTCATCAACAATGGCGAATTGAGGAGGTGGAACCATCGAAATGCCCAAAAAGCTCGTAGCCTTGAAGCACAGATTCGATCTGATAACTCCACTTCAAGAAGTTATCATCAGCAAGATGAATTGTAAGGAGGCCAAGAAGACTCTCAATTTTGAGAAAAGAAGAAGCCACGAAGAAATTAGGGTTTTAGAAAATTTGGATTCGAAGAAATTTGAGAAATCTGAGAAAGCTGAGAAATTAGGAATTGCAGAGAGAGAAGAACAAGATAGATGAAGGAAGCGGAGAGAAAGAAGCGGAATAGCATATCTCGATCACCACCATGGGTGCTGATACTATGATAACAGAAGAGGTATTTGGAAAAACAAAGGAAGAAGCAGACTGAAAACAGAGAGAATATATTGAGATTTTCTGTATGATTATTCACTGAATGAATATTACAATGCACGGTTCAGCTTATATACAATTATAAGGACTGAAGGATTGAGTAACTAACAACCATGCTTAACAGACTAACACGTGAATAGCACGTAGGTATTCTACCATTACTAAGCTGATGTGTTCATCTATCAACCGTAACATTTCAATCCTGAAACGAGTTTACTTCAAGGATCTTTGGACGGGCAGTTCAACTATACTTGGACTCTTTGTGCTGGTATTCTCCATCATTGGAACCATTAAGTCTCTCATGTCGTAAAGCTTGATTGGTTTCTAGTCTGACTATTATTGGTCTGAACAATTAATGAAAGCTCTAGTTAATCTCTTTCTTGTTTTCTCTTTAATTGGTGTTTGAGATTATTGTGTGTTGGGTTGACTGGTGAATTAATCTACTATGGATTGTGTTTCAATTGTTGTTTCAATTTATCCATTTAAAGTCCCTTAAATTAAATTTTAATGAAATAACATAGTGCTGGAGAGAAGTCAAACATGTCATGGCAAAAAAAATCCAAACAAAAAACCTCGGATCCTTTGAGCCACACCTGCAATTCGTACTCCCTTCCCTATTAAAAAACAAGTTGGCTCATTAAATTATATATGGTTTTCCTAACAGAGTCACATTGATGCCCGTCTTTCATGATGAAACACAAAATTAATTTGTTAAGGTTACTTATATATTAAATGACAGTTGCCTTTAAGCATTAGTTAATTTCTTTGGTTTAGGGACCTGTTGTACTCTGACCTTTAAAAATGAATAAAAGGGACATGTTGCACCAAACCCCACAAATTTACTGGTTAGTTTACTTAACACCAGGTCTTAGTTTAAGTTTGGGTAATTGTATTAGGGGTGTGTGCATATACGCCTAATAATTTTTTTTTATATCAATTTCCAACCTAGAACATATGGTGCTAATGTATCACCTCCATCCAAATCTGTTAACAATTCTGTAACCCAAGGGCAATTTCGTCAGTTCAGTATAATTAAAAAGGCGAAAATTTTAAAATTTCTAAATAATTAAAATAATAATTCACCATCATTCCTTACCTTTCCCCTCCCCTTCCCTCACTCAAGGCGGCCCCTACCTCCTCTGCACCCCCGCACCGCACCGCACAGCCCCTCCTCCTCCCCCACTACCTCTAGCTTTAGCTTGAAACCCCTGGTCTTATCATTACACTCCCTCTACCTTCTCTCCACTTTACTCTCTCCTCCATGAAAACCCATCCCTCCACAACACACTCTTTTCGAACAAGAACATATTGCTCTCACTTTCACTCTCACTCTCAACAGTAAAAACTAAGTTGCTTTGCAGACCCCTTCATTGTAAACATGCCAGAGAATATTATTTTGTGGTATGTTCTCCCTAGACATGCTCTTTGCGAATTACCCATTATGCGCTGATTTTTGTCCCTGTAATTAATATTATAATAATGGGGGTGCAGGGGTTTCACCATGAATTTGGTCTGCCATCGATGGGAAGGCTTACGGCAAGAAGGGTGTCTGAGTTTTTGCGGGGGTGGGGTGGGGGAGGAGGAGAGCCTTGAGTAATTTATTTTTTCCAAACTATTATTTTGGTTTTTAACTGTTTAATTAACGGGATAAAACTTTAATGGGTGTAAAAAAAATATTTCTGGGTGTGTTTAAAATTATTTGACGGAATGCGGATGGAATTGGATGGAGGTGGCACTTTCTCAATAAAAGTGAAGTTTGGGTGGTTAATTGTTAAAAAAACATTAGGTGGTAAATGCACACTCCCTTAATAGTTCAGTGGTGTTTAAACCTTCCCTCTTCTAGATAGTGGTCAGGGGAAGCAAGACTTTGTTTGACTTGGATCAATGTAAAGGTCCCCTGTGCGATCTGGTTAGCTGAACGACGCAAGTCTCTCTCTTCATCTAACTTTCTCCTCAGTGTTAAATAAGAAGCCTGCACCGTTGTGATCGACTCAAGAACCACATCAGACAACTGGGAGACGAAACTTGCAGGTTCATTTTCTCACTCATGGTTTCTTCTTCTTTTTCCAATTTGAAAACAAATATTCATCACAAAGCTAAAGTTGATATAGATATGGATTTTGGATCATTATTATTCATGTCAAGATAAAATCAGGATATTAGATAAGAGATTCGACCAAATTCAAGATGTTAACTTGGTCTTACTTAAATCTTGAATTTCTAACAATGCCTAGAAATGGATAAAAAGCAAGGGACGAAAAAGATGGTGGTTGACGAGAATGCGGACGACAAGAGTCCAAAGCATAACCCTAACCATGATGCCGAACATACTCCCCCCTTAAAATGTCTTAGTCTCGGCGGCAGGTATGACTTTCATTTTACCATATGCTGTTTTGGGAAGAAGAGAAAGGGGCAGCCTTTTTTTAAAATTTTTTTTTCAAGGCGTGCATTATATATATATATATACAGAGAGCTTCCATTGAGGGATCCCTCAAATAAGCTTATTTGAGGGACATCCCTTGTAGGCCCTATTCCGGATTGTATTTCACTAATCCAAACCATCTATTTTGTAGATACTCATTCAAAGATCATCTCTACAAAAAATCACTTGAATCCGATATCATTTGACCACTCAATTAAGTTATTGAAATTTTAGCATTTTCTTGAAGTACCGTGTTCATTGATTTTGTAAGACACAATTGGATGTCGAAACAGTTTCCGATTTGTCTAATTTTTTGTAAGGATGATCTATAAATGAAGACCTAAAAAATAAATGGTTTGGATCATTGGGAAAAAAATTGTAGGGTACCCTAAAGGGCGTCCCTCAAATAAAATTATTTGAGGGATCCCTCAATAGAAGGGGACTGTATATATATATATATATATATGTGTGTGTGTGTTTATAGATAACTTACCATTCTCTAGAAGCTTACCCGGTACAATATGGTGTCATATTCCGAATAATCAATTTTTAACTTCCTCTGTGATTCCAAATATTTGTCAAATCTAAAAATCACTTACTCTCTCTGTTTGGATGGAGAAAAATAAGAAAAATAACTAAAGAAGTGAAGAAAATGAATTGATATTTCTCCATCTTTATCTCTCTTGCCTTCTCTATCTCTCTTTGAATTACCCAAACAAAAAATAAATCAATAAACAGATTAATTAAACCCCCCCAAAAAAGAAAAAAGACTGTCACGAAATACAGAGACTAGGGAAGATAGCGGGGTGTTAACCCAATTATAAAAATCAGGGATTCCGGCAAGGATGGGTGAGTCAAAGTAAAACTTTCATACCCATCTACTGCCATGTCTCTAATTAACAGACTTTTTGAGAGCAGATTCATGGTGGGTATGAAAGTGGTAGGTTATGTACAAAAGTGGGACGGAAATAAAAAAATTGTGTAATAAAGTCTGAAAGTCAGTAAATTTCAGAATAATAAAGTGAAATACGAGTACTCAACCGATTTTGAGATAATTCAATAAAGCACTAATTAATACTATGATTTAAGTTGGATGACAATTCAATAGTATATATGTCATCCACTTATATGTTCTAAACTTTTTCTCTTATATTATCAGGCACAACGTTTTCGGCAGGGCAGCTTTCAGGAGGACTGCAAGCCAAGAATATTGCTCGACGCTGAGGTACACAAGAATATAGATTTGATAAAATTACAAGTTATGACCATATAGTATAAGCATAATGATTTTGGCACTCCCAACTTCTCAAACTTTTCCAGCAAAAAGAAAAAAAAAACTTCTCAAAATTTTCTACCCTGACACATGAGGAGTGCGTGAGGTTATTTAAGGGTGATTTTAGAGTGCCAAAGCATTAGAAATAAACAATAATCTATCAGAGTTGAAATACTTATGACTTATGCTAATAGAAACATTTGTTACAGCTAAATGTTGTTCTAGTGCTGCCACAGAAATTAGGTTCAACGCTGTCAATTCCTTTCAAACTGATTGTAGTTCCATTTTCAGAAGGACAAAGACTACGTCACAAATTACTGAGAAAACAGAAAATGAAGAAGAATGCCAGGTACGAGTCTTGGACAAGCCAGACAAGTGGTGTATCTATAGGGTTCCCAGTAAACTCCGCAAAGTAAATGAAGCAGCATACACTCCGCAATTACTATCAATTGGCCCTTTCCACCATGGCAAACCAGAACTCAAGGACATGGAGACCCATAAAAAGATATATTATGAGAATTTTCTTGCACGTTTTAAGAAGAGTGACGATGAACTAAAGCAATTCATCAAGACTCGCCAAGAAAATATTCTTCGTTGTTACGCAGGGACCATTGAGCTCAACAAAGACTTTGAAGAGATAATTGCCGTTGATGCGTGCTTCATCATTGAGCTATTTTTAATGAACTTCAACGATCCAAAAAATCATGAAAATGATTATATATTGAGATCACCATGGCTGAGGAAAGCTGTAGAGCAGGACTTGATACTGTTTGAAAATCAGCTTCCTTATTCTCTTCTTCAAGAACTATATCAGAACTTTGCTGTGCCTCCCTCTTCCAATTTCCAACCTCGGAAAGAAGTACAAGAACAGGCTGATAGACAGAGCAGTACCAATCATGACTTACCGCACTGCTCGCCTTGCTGCCGGCATTGCTTGCCTTGCTGCTGGTGGATTCCTTCCAAGGATCATTCCATAGAGATTGTCCAAGTTGAACCTGATAATGATGATCCCCTGCTTAAGCTTACCTATGAGTTCTTCAAAGATTATAGTAGGGGAAAATCCGTCAAGAATGGAGTAAGACCGAAACATTTCACCGATTTGGTTAGGCATTTTCTACGTCCTGACAAAGAAATGGTTTTTAAACATAGTAGTACTCCAATCAAAAATATATATGCTGCAAGGAAGCTGAAGGCATCAGGGGTGAAATTTAGGCCACTTAAAGATGGCCACTTTATCATAGAAAAAGACGAGGCCACTAAATGTAAGCTCAACTTAGCGTGTTTCAGAAATATGGACTTGAAGCTTACACAATTTTGTGTCAAGGATGAGACAGAATGCGTTATTCGAAACATCATGGCCTTGGAGCAGTTTTTATACCCAAACAAGCCTTATATCTGCAATTACTTTTTGCTTATGGATCAACTTGTGGACATTGTGGAAGATGTGGATTTGCTGGTTGAGAACAAAGTTATTCTTAACATGCTAGGCAGCAATGAAGCAGTGGCGAAACTGGTTAATAGACTTTGTGAGCAGATCATGGACGATAAATCCTGCTATTTTGATATCTGTGAGCAGCTTAATAAGCACCATGAGAATTTTTGGAACCTTCATGTCGCAACTCTGAAACGAGTTTATTTCAAGGATCTGTGGACAGGCAGTTCAACTGTAGTTGGAGTTTTCGTCCTGCTTTTCTCAATCATTGGAACCATTAAGTCTCTCATGTCGTAAGCTTTAAGCTCGCTCAACTCGTGATTCTTAATAGACAGAATGTTAATTTCAGTCATTACTTCAAGTGATGAACTGAACAAATAAGTTAGCTAGTGTTATAGATTTAACATAAAGTTCGAGTTACGAATTAGTTCTGTTATTGTTGTTAAAGACTGCGGAGCAGTTCTTGTGAATTGATTGTAATGAACATAATTTCCATTTAGAATTAAATAAAGAAAGAGTTATGCTCTTGTTTTCATTGCACTCAGAGTTGAAGACTTGGATCTTGAAACTTCAGCTTCAAAGCCACTTGCTGCTATCTTTGTCTGGTCTTTACAGCAAATAGATGTTAAGAATGTAATTGCAGATGTAAGCCTTGTATAAATTTCGTTCAAATAGTAGCTTACCCTTTTCTCAATCAACAAGAGATTGGATATACTTGGGATCTCTTTTTAACATTAAGAAGAAAACTGCCATGAAACTAAGAGCTAGTTGATCTAACTCGACCTCTTATAAAATTCTCTTGCTTTTTTCTAATGGCAAACCGATAGGAGTTCATTAAATACAGAAATATATGAAGGCTTTGTTACAATTTCAAGCTTCAATCGAGGCATTAACCAGCCAGTAAGGAGGATTTACAATCCACCCAGGAGCTTACAATATTTTTACCATTTCAAGATGCTACATCATGAGCAACTTTATACCGCCTATGAGCAATTTCGTTAAGGATGCTCTTTTCCAACACGGCATCCATACTATTGGAAGTATTGGTAGCTGATAGCTGTGGTTAGCTTGGTGGCTGCTAGCTGTGATTGATTTACATGTCCTTAATTTAGGGGATTTGATCTTGTTGCTTGTAATTAGAGTCCTATAATTAGGGGTTAAAGTTAAGGTTGTGGTGTGTTGGCCAACAGCTCTTAGACTGGCCAATGGTTCTTAACCTAGGCAGTGGATATTAGCCTTCCCCAGCTTATACATAGATACCTGTGTAATCTTGTAAACAACATATAATGAGAAAATATATTCTCCCCATTATTTTCCACATGGTATCAGAGCTGGAACCTTAACTGGCCTGTCTCCATTTTTTCCTTTGTTTCTTCTGTACATGCTATTCAATAATGGCAGAAGATAATCCTTTTGGCTCTGAAGCTAAAAGCTTCACAGCACCTCGTTCTAGTTTTCCAGAAGCTGAAGTCAATCCAAACCAGCGACAGTGCTCTGTGTTGTTAAATGAGTTTAACTATCTTCCATGGTCTAGAGCAGTAACTCTTGCCCTTGGAGGAAGATCCAAACTCGGATTTGTTAATGGAACCATTGAGGCACCTGATGATTCGTCTCTGGAGTATAGAGCATGGCTGTGCAAAGACCAACTGGTCATGTCGTGGCTCCTCAACTCCATGGATCCTAAGCTGTCTAAAATCTTCAGTTTTTCAGAATCCTCTCTTTCTCTTTGGATGGCAGTCAAAGATATGTATGGCAATCAAAACAATGCATCTCGAGTGTTCCAACTTAAGAGGAATCTTGCAAGTCTCCAACAAGGTGATAAATCCTTTGTTCATCATCTCGGTTGCATGAAAAATATGTGGAACAAACTAGATATGTATCGACCACATACTATCGATGCTGCCATACTGTTAAAGAGGTCTGAGGAAGACAAAAAATTTCATTTGCTTGCAAGTTTGGGGTCTGAACATGAAGATCTTAGAAGCCATATTCTAATGAACCCCGAACTTCCAAATAACCTACGCCACGTATGGGGTCTGTCTCAACGCCAGATAACCTACGCCACGTGAGACCTCAACATCACAGGGTGGTACTTGTAGTGTAACCAAACTACGGGGATGTGCCTAAGGTAGTGCGTATAGCACTTCAAACTGACATCCTAGACTCTTTTGTATCCTTATACAAACATATATATATATATATATTTTACTTCTAATATTGTGTAAACCCCAACAATAGTCTAGCACCCGATAATCCCCACTAGGAAGGTGAGATTACTCCGGGAGACTCACGATCAATCAAGGGTCAAAATACCCTAACACTGGTCAAACGGACCTACGGGGCCCACGACCTCCAAATTCCGATCCGAAAGTTCTTATGGGTTCTATAAGGTATAGGACACTCGTCCTGCAAGTTTGGTCCAGATCGGAAGGTCGGATCGCTCACAATCACACGATCTAACGGTTAATATAAGATATAAACTTAAATTATTTATTCGGAACATCCGGGGCTCCGATTCACAATCCGTGAATTCCTACACGATCCTAGAAATACCTAGATTAACATATATTAAATTTGGGACCATCCAACGGTCCCAACCTATCGAACCCGAATAACGCACAATATGCGATCGTCCGTTCGATAGTCAAACGACGTCCGAATTGAGATCCGCAAAATCCTACGCACTCATGACAACCTAAGGATCTCATCGGGACACAGTGCTACTCCCCTACCCTGGCCCACAAGCCGCCACAATCGCCGGTAGCGTTGGGTGCCCAAAGCGATTACGCGTCGCCGGAAAATCTCAAAACCACGGCTCCAAACTCGTACCCTAGGTATAACACCATATTTGGAGCCCCTTTTGTTCTTGGACCTACCCCAAAAACTGACCGGAAGTGGCCGGAATTGCGATCCCAAAACCGGCCAAATTTCAATTCGAAAATCGAATTGGTTACGCTAAGAATCGATCCAATCCTACCCAACCATCAGCTAGAGCATGAAAAGTAGGTGAGAAACCATACCTTGCTCGTCGGAATCGGTGGCCGGAGGAGGGAGATCGACGGCCGCTTCTTCTCCATTTTCCGGCGAAACCACGGCGGCTGGAGGCGGGAGTCGGCTGGGGCTGGAAGAGGACGACGCCCCGGTCATTTTGGTACCGGCCCCGTCCACAGCCGTGGCAAGTGGCCGTTACGAGGAGAGAGAGAGAGAGAGAGAGAGAGAGAGAGAGAGAGAGAGAGAGAGAGAGAGAGAGAGAGAGAGAGAGAAATCTGATTTTTATAAAAATCCCATTTTGAAATAATTACGATTGTGCCACTGAGTTTCTTTTGGCCATATCTCTCTCGTTACAACTCCGATTCGAGCCCACTACGTGTCTATAAACTCGTCTCAGTATGACCTATCTAAAAATACTAGTCACTGCCCCAAAATCTCTCCGGTTAAGAATATGACCAAAATGCCCTTATCTCAAGGGTAAATTTGTAATTTCCCTCAAATAATTAAATAATTTAAATAAGGGATAAATTTGGGGTCGGGGTGTTACAACCAGCAAAGCCTCTAACCATCGAAACAAGAACTTGTTGATTATACACTTTTGTACTTCATTGTCAAAGCAGCCACTATCTCCTTCAATTGCTATAGTTGCTATAGTTGCTGAGTGGTGGTGGGTGTGAGGTGGAGAATGGTAGAGGGAGTTGAGAAAGGAGGAAGAGAAATTTGTTATTTGGAAGATTGAATCTGTAGGGAGAGAGAAAGGGATAGGGGAGATAGAGATTGGTTAGGTGCTGGGAATTTGGGATAGTGAAGAAAGGATTTTGAGATTTTGGTTGCCCATATTCGCGCCTTAGGGAATATGTAGAGACCAGCTTTTAGTATGGGGTTTTGGTCTGACAAAATTGCCCCTCCACATGGTTGCTCCTTTAAATAAATTAACACGAATTTTATCTTGTCCTTGAATTAGTACAAATATGAAACTACATGGTCAAAAGTGATGAAATTGAAACTACAAGGTCAAAAGTAGTTGAAATGCCAAACTACAAGGACCAAAAGTGATTTTTGGCCTATGTATTATATTGTATGGCCTTATGAGATAAAGAATAGACCTAGACCTCTTGGCGTGCTACACGTGGGAGAAAAAGGTCAAGCATTCATATTGACATACTTAGTATGTGAATTATTGATAAGAATTTGTGGCCTCACACACCTCGCCTCTCACATCCGGCATTTTCCAAAGTGGCCTTTTCCGTGTGTTCTTTCTCATATCACATTGATGGGATTCTCAACCAAGTCAGAAGCTCCAAGTGCATGACATCTCACCAGAGGTCGGATCATACACTCAGAAATCCAAACCCAACCCTAGAAGCTAACTTCAGAAGTTCCAGCATAAGTCTCCTTGCAAGTGATAGAATTTAAAAAATGCGAAGACTTGTAGCCAACCTACCAAGACTCATTGCATCTCAAATCAAGAGAAGAGTTTTACAATCCCAATTCAATTTTATTTACCAACCATATGGGTTGGTGGTGGTTGGGAAATTCTCATTAAATTTCTCATTAAATGCATAGAGCTCTAGAAGACATTAATCTTGAAGGGATTTTAAAGGAAAAGCCAGTTGAGGCCATTTAATGGCCATACCCATTAGCTGAAGAAAGCTCTATAAATATCTCCTCAAAAGAAGAGGAAAGGACCTCCGACTCAACACAAAAAACCTATCTTTTTATCCTGTACCTTTCAAATCCTAGTCTAGGATTTTATCTTTCAAGCACTTTAGATATCCAAGTTCTTCATTTTCCTAGTGTAAGCTTACTTTCTTGCAATTTACTTTCATGTGTTTTTAAATTCAAGTTTAATTCAAGTCTTTATCGCTTTAATCTATTTTATCGCATTTACATTACTGTCATTTCGTTCTTGCATTTACATTCATTGCACTTATCACCAAAATCCTAAAAGTAGTCATACAAAGCTCAATCATCATTGACCCCGAGGAAGTGAAAGAACCTAGGCCAAGAGGAGGTTCCTTGCTTGGCCGATCAATCGTTTGACTAGAAGTCAAAAGCGCAAACATTATCACACAATCTTTCCATCCAAGCCATAAAGTGGCTTGGTGATGGCACACCTACGCATCTCAAGAGAAGAAGGACCAAAAAATCCTTTCTTTAGCCTACTTGGCCAAAAACATGGAGCTTGAGAAACGTTTATTTGCACGTCCATGAGTGTTTTGTGGAAAACTCTCAAAATTTGAACGTGGTTACACTACTTCAAAAAGTGAAAAAGATGACCAGAAAACAACGACGGTCTAAGTGAAAACCGTCGTGGTTTTTAAAAAGACGACGGTTCTAAAAACACCGTCGTGTAATACCACCTTAGACAACTAAAAATGGAGATTCAAATAGCTGTTCAAAAACAACGACGTACCTAATTAAAAAACCGACGTCTATTTGAAACAGATTTCCGCAGTGTAAAATCAAAGCCAACAAAGAACGGCAGAAGTTATGAATCGACCGACGTAGAAAGTAAAGACGACGATTTCAATAAAAGCCGCCGTTTTTACTCATAAAATAACACGACGAAATTTTCGTATAAGACGCCGTATAATTACAAACAAATCCACGGCTTTAAAATACAAAATGTCGCCGTATTAAATTAATGTACAACGACGGAAAATATAAATATATCGACGTCATTCTCGTATAGTTCTACGACGTTATCTTTAAATCGTACTATAAAATTTAACGTCGTATTTATTAATTTTATACGTCGTACCTTTAATTTAAACCGTCGTCTTAATAAGAATTTTTGTTAACAATTTTTTCCTTTATTTTCTTATCCTACGTCGGTAGATCTACTTAATGACAAGAATTGAAATCTGTCATCCAAAAAAGAAACTTTACATAATCCAGAACATTAATTTCCTTCATTTTAAATTTCCTTCGGAAAAAAAACTCTATTTATAATGCACTGTAATTGAAAAATAAACTGAAAGGTCACGGGAAAAAAATTTCTATTCATAATTTAACAATTCAAATCCACGTCGGTTATATTAAACCTAACGACGTTAAATGAAAAGATTCCACGTCGCAAAACAAATATTGCGTCGTGTTAGTTTATGGTTTCTTTAATAGTTTCAGTTTCTTTAACAGTTTGGTCCTTTATCTTTCTGCAGGACTTGTATAGTTCAAAGCATTGACTTGTATAGTTCAGAGTATAGTTCAAAGCACTGATTCGATTGCTCATGCTTTATCGCATTCATGAAGCCATTTCTATTCTTTATCGCATTCTTGAAACCCATCTTCTTCTTCTAAAGCTCTACGGATAAAGGAAGAGGCTATCATAAATCTGACGGATCTTCTTAGCCAAGAAAATGAAGCAGAGGATCAGGCACATCTGATCTTCAGATTTCCCTGAGAAGTGAACTTTCCTTCGACAGCGAGTGGAGGCCAGGCTTGCATCTCTTTTGATGGAAAGCAAGGAGTATTCAGAAGCACTAAATGTCCTATCAGGCTTGATCAAGGAAGTGAGAAGGCTAGTTGACAAGCTTCTTCTTGTGGACATAGATTTGATGCGAGTAAGCTCAATTTCTCTTTGAGAAAGACATCCAAATTACTGTCTTTGAGATGTGAGAGACAGTGTCTCTGAGAGAGGAAGAACTTGGAACCCTAAATGTAAACCGAAAATGAATGAAAGCGACAAATTTATAGAATAAATTTTTAAAACCAACGGCGGTCCTTACAAAAAAACCGCCGTTTAAATTGTAAAATCAACGTCGTTATGACCGACGTATATTACATAAATCCACGTCGGTACATTAATAAAACCGACGTGTTAAATGATCTACCATGACGCGAGTTATTACTTATGTACTTTAATTTTTGAGTTTACTACGACGGTACCTACAACACTACTGTCGTACTTATTTACCACGTCCGAAGTTAAACGTACTGTCGTATTTTGTAATTTATACGTCGTAGTTATATGTAACCGCCGTATTATTTTTTGAAATGGTTTTATATGTAAGCAACTTTTCGTGTACCTGACTTACACATGCACTGTTTCCAAACCCGATTAAAAATTTCAATCTCCCAGAGAAAACTTTTAGACTTTTTTCCTTGTCAGAGCACTTTCAGAGTATCTCATCGTCTTCCTCTCGTCTTCTTCGTCGTCTCTGAACTTAAACATCGATCGTCTTCCTCTTGCTTTCATTGCACGCAAAAGGTAAGCTTTCATTTTTACTATTTTGGTTGCTGTTTTGCATGCTCATACGTTTTTTGTTTGAAAAATCTTTTTACCTTTTTTCTGGCCAAAATCATTTTACTTCTTTCCAAGTTCGAAAAAATATACAGACAAAGAGGGAAAGTTTCCAACTTTGAAGACAACTACCTCAACTAAATAAGACGACGGTAGCTTCTTATTTACGTGGTTAAATATGTAGACCACGACGGTTCGTCAGTCGTTCTAGCGTCGTCTGAAAATTGACAAAGTTGTTTTTAAAATTATAGTCTTTTTTTTATTTGCTTGTTTAATTGCAGGTTTGATTTCTTTGAACAATGGTTTTTGTTTTTCCCTAATTTGATAAAATATAAAGAAAAAGAAATTAGGGTTGGTATCTAATATAGACGACAGTATCTTATTGTTTTACGTCGTGTGAATGTTAATACCACGACGTCATATTAAAATACCGTCGTCTATATAAGATTCCAAAAATTTCTTTCTTGGCCTTGTATTTTATCAAATTAGAAAACAAAAACCATGGTTCAGAAAAATCAAATCTGCAATCAAAGATTCACAGAGAAAGAAAGAAGGGTTTTGGATCCTTATATAGACGACGGTATATTACTACTGACGTCGTGTGAACATCAATACCACGACGTTATATAAATATTCCGTCGTTTATAGTTAATTATTACGTCGTTTGTAGTTAATTATTTCGTCGTTGTTTAATTACCTTGGTTTTAAACATTTATTACGTCTGATATTATTTCATTGCGTCGTTTAAAATCATATCATACGTCGTCTTTTATTAATAACCGTCGTTTGTGTTCTTAATCTTTTCTTGAAATATTTTCACTTGCAGTTTTGTCTGTAAAAATGGTTTCTCACCAAGACCAAAGTAAGGATTCTGGCTCCAACAAAAATGGAGGTAAGGAGCAAGTACCTCCTCAAGAGAAGTCTTCGAAGATAATGAAGTCTTCGAAGAAGATGAACTTTGCTTCATCATCTGCTGATACAGAACCAACCAGCGCGACAACAATCTCTGATGATTCAAAGGCTGGTGTTGTGAAGAGAAAACTTCAGAAACTGAGGCCAATTGTTGAGTACAATAAAAGGGGGAAAGGAATTGGCCAAGCATACAGTGAGATTGGCCAAGCACACAGTGAGATGCAGTCCTATATTGGTGTGTTGGCACGCTCCAGAGTCCCACTTGTGGACTTGAAATGGGCTCAAATCCCCAAGGATATAAAGGAGCAGATTTGGGAAGCAGTTGACATTGCTTTTGTAGTATGTCAAGGGGGCAAGAACTCTGTCTTAGCTTCTGCTGCCAAGAAATGGAAGGATTTCAAGTCTACACTAACGAGGCATTATATCCTTCCATACACCAATGACAGGGAGAGATTAAGCCAACCCCCTGAAACATATAAATTCATAGAGAAAGCACAATGGGATGCCTTTGTAGCTTCAAGGTTATCCAAAGATTTTGAGTCTGTGCATTCTCAACATGCACAGATTAGGGAGAAACTCGAGTACAATCATCGATTGTCTCGAAAAGGATATGCTGGTTTGGAGGATCAATTAGAGGAAACCATGCCTGGGGTAGAAATTGATCGATCTACCTTATGGAAGAGAGCTAGACAGGACAAACATGGTAACATCCCTGATCCAAAGGTGGCAGAGAAAGCAAAATTAATTGTAAGCCTACTCACTCTGTTTTAAATTTTTATTAAACTGTGAATAATTCTTATTACGTCTTATGTTATATTTTGCGTCGTGTGAATGATATTACCACGTCGACATTTTTTAAAACACGTCGTTAAAGGTCTAAATAGGAATCACAACTCTGATTTCTGTAATTATAGCATAAGATGTCGGTGGTTCAATTTCGCGTCGTCTGTATTAAATTACTACGTCGAAATATTTTAAACAACGTCGTTAAAGGTGTGAATATTGAATCATCCCTCTGTTACATAAGACGTCGGTGGTTTATTAATTTCGTCGTTTTAAAAAACTAACCACGTCGGTATAACTACCGTCGTGATAAATTATAATAACGTCGATTTATATGTTATTGCGTCGTGTGAAATTATATAATACGTCGTTTGTATATAAATAACCGTCGTGTGTGTTTTTTTTTTATATATCTTTGTTTTAGGATGATTTGCAAAAACAAGTCTCGGAAGGCAAAGTCACCGTCTCTGGCAGCAACGATGTGCTGACCATGGCTTTGGGCCCCGAGCATCCAGGCAGAGTCAGAGGAGTAGGTGCTGGGATCTCACCAAAGCAATATTTCAATTTACCCAAACCACAGAGAGTGAGCTTTGACGACCGTTTGAAGGACAGTTTAAGAGTTCTCCTTCAAGAAGAGACTAAAAAGATGGAGGCTAAGACAAGGGAAGAGGCTTTAAGGATGGAGGCTAGAACGAAACAATTGGTAGAGGCTGAGAGGGAGCATTTCCTGAGTCAGCTTTCCCAATTAATTCCCAATTTTAATCCAAGCATGCTTAAACCCAGAATTAGCCAAAGTCCCAAAAATCCAATGTCTGACAAAGCAAGCTGCTCTGGAGGTGATGTGAGATTCCAGCATTTTGAGGATGATACTGCCAAAAATGGGAAACATCAGGAAGAAAAGGTAACCTATCTGAACTTTGAATTCTCTATTTTTTTTAAAACCATTAGACGTCCTTATTATTAATAAAACCGTCGTTTGAAATACATACCACGACGATTTTAAAAATAAACCGTCGTTTGTATTTCAATACCACGTCGTATTTAGTTTACTTGTTTTACACGCCATTAAACGTCGTTATTTTTAAAACTTTGTGGTTTTTAGACGACGGAGTTAATCATTCCCGACGTCATAGATGAAGAGAATAAAGAAGAAAAACAAGATGAAAAGCAGAAAGAAGATGACGACCAGGTATGTTCACATAACTTTGCCTTTTTTATTTGTTTTTCAAAATTCCAGACGTCGATATTTTTCTTTAAACCGTCGTTTGTTTACAACTTAGATGGCGGAATTGTTTTCTAAGACGTAATAAATACTTCACCACGACGGTTTTTTCACCGTCGTTTAAATTGTTTTCAGACGACGTTTTATTCCTTAAACCGTCGTTTTTATTGAATTACCACGTCATTTTTTTCATTTCTTTAAACAGGTTACTAAAGTTGTTGATTATTCAAATATGGAGGCGCCATCTTCTTTACAAACCCTTTGTCGTTATGTGGAAACGACACTCGTGCCTCAGGATAAGACCCTGCACTTTACAATTGATAAGGAGGACTTTGGTCTAGAGCGCGATACCTTCCTCCTGCCTGAAGATATTACACAATTTGCAGGCATGGAGGAAATAGGAGCTACAGTCATTGCTGTATATATGAGGTTTGTCATTCTAAAATAATACGTCGTTGGTTTATTTATTGCGTCGTCTTAACTAACTAACCACGTCGTTAGTATGTACCGTCGTGATAAATTTATTATAACGTCGTTGTCTATTTCAGTACGTCGTGTGAAACCTTATAATACGTCGTTTTGTTATACATAACCGTCGTGTGTTTTTTTTGCGCTGACTTGTTTATATTATTTTATATATTTAGGTACTTACACGATGTTTTAAAACAAGCAAATATGTGCACAATGGTTGGCTTTATCGACCCTGCTACAGTTAGTGCCAGCTATGGCACAATAGCTGACAGATCACGAATGGTAGCATCACGACTTCAGAAGACTGACGGTGAACAGATTTTCCTGATGCCTTACAATCCAGGGTTAGTCTCCTTAACAGGATTTTGTTTTTATGATTTTCAATAAATGACAGCGTATAAACTAACCACGTCGGTGTTTTATTTTATTGAGTCGTTTGAAACGACTAACCACGTCGGTAGTTATTTATCGTCGTGATAAATATATAATGTCGTCGATTGCTACTTTATTTCGTCGTGTGAAATATTATAATACGTCGTTTTTGTAAATAACCGTCGTTTTTATATTAATTTTGTGCAGCCGTCATTGGATCTTGCTGATTGTAAGAGCAAAGAGGGAAACAGTCTATTTTCTGGATCCTCTGCCAGGAAATCGTGTGCTCGATGAAGAGGCCAAAAACATCGTGAACAGTGCCATAAAAATTTATAATTCCCACATAGCCAGATCAGGCCGTAAGGCAGTCATTTGGAAAACTTTGTCAGGCACACCAAAGCAACCCAGCAATGTCGAATGCGGGTATTACGTGATGCGCTTCATGAAGGACATCATCATGGATCCTTCCTTGGGGTTTGAGAAGAAGGTAAGAAGAAATAACCTTCAAACATTTTACGTCGTTTTTTGTATTATCAACGACGGTCATGTAAAATTACCGTCGTTGAATAGATATACTACGTCGGTTATGGTCGTCTGTGATTGAATTTCCTTTTATTTATAAACCCTAATAGTCATTGTTTTTATGCAGTATGCGAAGGGAAAACAGGAAGAGCCATACCCCCAAGAAGCAATTGATGAAGTCCGGAATGAATGGGCAGAGTTTGTTTGCCTTCAACTGGAATAGGGGAATTATTGAACACTTGATATTTATGTATAATGTACAAATTTTGTCTATAATATATAATGTAAAAATTTGTTGAGGTTTTCTTAAAGTAAAAACAAAAACAAACATACAAAATGCGTTACCGACGTGTAATAATTTTCCAACGACGTAATAAAGTCAAAAGCCGTCGTTTTTTGTGGTTTCGTTTTAAACAAATCCGACGTAAAAGGATATTTAGACGACGTTCTTTGAACAATGGAGTCGTTTATGGTTTACAACGTCTTCAATTTCTTAAGGGTTCAGGGTAGTACTTTGTAACGACAGCGGTTAAGTCGAGGAATATATATTTTACGTCGGATAGTTAAATATCCGCCAACGTTTCTCATTTAAACGACGTCATTTTAACAACTTAGTCGTCTATTACAATTTACAACGTCTACAATTTATTAACACCGACGTGGTTTGTTGTTGTGATAAGAATATTTTATTATTTTTATATCAAAATATTCAAAATAAATTTAAAATAAATCAGAAAAATGCAAAGTCAACTCCTATGAAGTCATTGATATATTTTCTTCCCCCTAAACCTTGAAAAAATTCATTTTGAATAACAAAAATTTAAAATGAACATCCAAAACAAAATTGTTTTGATGAGTCATAAAATCACTTCTAGTTTTATGGTTTAGGGTTTAGAGTCTAGGGTTTAGAGATTAGGGTTGTTATTTATTGGGGTTTATTTTTAAAGTATAATTTTTGGGTAGTCTAGGGTATATATTAGGCTGTAAAACCATAAACCCTTTTATAAACTTAATTTTTAAAATTATATAATTTAGTTTTAAGGGTTTAGGGTATTAATTGTTAACGACGGTGGTTGAGTCGTGGAATACATATGTTACGTCGTGCAGTAAATTATCCGACATGGTTTCTACTTTAAACGACGTCATTTTAATATGTAAGTCGTGTATTATAATTTACAACGTTTTCAATTTCTTAACCCCGACGTGGTTTTTCAGTCGTCTTTATATCAAAATATTGAAAATAAATTTAAAATTAATCCGAAAAATGAAGCGTCAAAATAAACGGCGTTACGTTCAGTGTTTCCGTCGTGGAATATTACATTTACGTCGGTTATTGTAAAACTTTCGCCATGGTTTTTCTTTCGACGTTTTAAAGAGCGCGCGCTCTAAAAATTTTCGCGTGTCCTAAATTTTTTTATATTTGGCTCTTAATCTTATTCTTCTAACCCTGAACCCTAAAATTTTCAGATTTCGCGCAACATAACATTTCGCTCTCTCACTTCTGCTCTAATTAAAAGTTGCTCTAATTAAAAGTTGCTCTGTCACTTCTGCTCCGTCGACGATTACACGACGGTTTATGAAAAAACCATCGTTGTATTACTTATACACGACGGTGTTTTCATAAACCGTCGTTTGTATTACTTATATTAGACGACGTCTGTTGAAAATCCGTCGTCTATATATGCCAAATACGTCTATTTTTGTTTAAAACCCGTCGTCTCTGTTGTGTATTACTTGCTATTAGATCTTTGTGTAATCTACTATAGTGATGGTCATTGCCTGTATTTTCACTTTATTATAGATAATAGGTTATAGTGTCGGAGATGGATAAGTCATGGATGCACTCGGATAGAAGATCGAATGCATATGAGTTTGGGGTGGAAGCATTTTTGAACTTTGCTGTAGAAAATCTTCTAACTACAACACATATCCGTTGTCCATGTGTTAAATGTGTTAATTTGAAGTTGTTTGGGGTTGGAATTATAAGGGATCACTTATACTTTAATGGAATTGACCAAAGCTATAAGAATTGGACATTTCACGGAGAACCTTGGGAAGCAACTACTAATGCTAGTAGAAATGTTGAAGAAGATGATGGCCATAGTAGGTATAGTTTTGTGTCTGAAGAAATTGATATGGATGATAATGATTTTGGTTCCGATCCGTATGAGTTTGCCAATGTGATTGGGGATGGAGATCAACCAGTGTACCCTGGTTGTAGAAAGTACACGAAGTTATCGGCATTAGTGAAGTTGTATAATTTGAAGGCAAAACATGGGATGAGTGATGTCTGTTTTACAGAATTATTGATACTTCAAGGTGATTTGCTTCCAGAAGGAAATACAATACCAACCTCTATGTATGAGGCTAAAAAGACTTTGTGTGCATTGGGGCTGAGTTATGAGAAAATGCACGCATGCCCCAATGATTGCATCTTGTATAGGAAGGAGTATGAGGATTCAACTAATTGTCCTACTTGTGGTATCTCAAGGTGGAAGGAAGGCAAAGATTCAATCTTGAAAGAGGGTGTGCCAGCGAAGGTGGTGTGGTATTTTCCTCCAATTCCAAGGTTTAAAAGGATGTTTCAATCACATGAGACAGCTAAGAGTTTGACTTGGCATGCTGCTAGAAAATCAATTGACGGTCAAATGTCTCATCCGGCGGATTCCCCGTCTTGGAAACTTCTTGATGATAAATGGCCTGAGTTTGGTAATGAGCCGAGAAACTTGAGATTGGCTCTTTCATCTGATGGATTCAATCCCCACAGTTCTCTAAGTAGCAGATATAGTTGTTGGCCGGTTATCTTAGTTACATATAATCTCCCTCCATGGCTGTGCATGAAACGAAAGTTCATGATGTTAACCTTATTGATTTCCGGTCCTAAACAACCCGGAAATGATATAGACGTCTACTTGGAGCCTTTGATTGATGATTTAAAATCTTTGTGGGATGGGATTAGAGGAGTGTATGATGCACATAATGGAGAATACTTTACACTCAGAGCTGCATTAATGTGGACAATTAATGATTTCCCCGCCTATGGAAACTTATCTGGTTGTGTTGTTAAAGGATATAAAGCTTGTCCAATATGCGGCGATGATACACCTAGTCACAGGTTGAAAAATGGCCACAAAATTTGTTACATTGGGCATAGAAAATGGTTACCAATCAATCATCCATATAGGAGGCAACGTGCAACTTTTAATGGGAAACCTGAATATGGCATACCTCCCGAGCCATTAACCGGAGAAGAAGTGCTGCATATGGTTGAAAATGGTGACAGAGTTTGTTGGAAGAAGAAATCAATATTCTTTGATCTCGAGTATTGGAAATACCTTCCTGTGAGGCATGCCCTAGATGTTATGCACATTGAGAAGAATGTTTGTGATAGTATCATTGGTACATTGCTGGAAATCCCTGGAAAAAATAAAGATGGGATTGCTGCTCGATTAGATTTATTGAACATAGGGGTCAAAACTGATTTGCAACCCGAGTATGGAGAAAGACGTACTCGTTTGCCTCCTGGGCCTTGGAATTTGTCAAGAGCAGAGAAGAGAGAGGTTTGCAATTCTTTCTATGGTATGAAGGTCCCTGAAGGTTATTCTTCAAATATTAAAAATCTTGTATCTTTACAAGATTCAAGACTTCTTGGCCTTAAATCACATGATTGTCATACCTTAATGCAACAATTGCTCCCTGTGGCAATTCGTTCTGTTTTGGAGAAGCCTGCAAGGTATGCAATAACTCGTTTGTGCTTCTTCTTCAATGCTATATGTGCAAAGACTGTTGATGTTTCCAAGCTAGATAAGTTGGAAGAAGATGTAGTAGTTACTCTGTGTTTGCTTGAGAAGTACTTTCCCCCTTCATTCTTTGATATCATGGTTCATCTAGTAGTACATCTTGTCAGAGAAGTTCGTCTATGTGGGCCAGTATATTTTAGGTGGATGTATCCGTTTGAAAGATATATGAAAGTGCTGAAGGGGTATGTTCAAAATCGTACTCGTCCCGAAGGTTGCATTGCTGAGCGGTATATAGCTGAAGAAGCGGTAGAGTGTTGTACTCAGCATTTATCTGATGTTAGTACAGTTGGAGTGCCTTCAAGCCAAAAGATGGGACTTTCAAAGCCATTATCAGGTTGCACAGTGAGCGTAGTTGATCAGGACCTGTTGAATCAAGCACATCTATATGTCTTGGAGAATACGGAGGAAGTCCTACCTTATATCGAGTACGTATGAGCTTTATTCTTTAAGTTTCCATTTTAAATTATTTCTTATGTTTATCTTCTATATTTAGGACCGTAATGCTTGAATTTTTCGTGTCATGTAGGCAACATATGATTCACATCAAGACTGCTTATCCAAAATTTAGAAAGAGAACAAAGTGGCTGCAGGATAAGCACAATAGCACTTTCATTCAATGGCTACGCTTCAAGGTATATGTTGTTGAATAACATATTTCTCTTTTAATTTTCTTCTTATTTATATGTTAGATTGAATTAAGATATGATTAATTTGCAGGTTCAAAGTGAACTTGAGGAAGACAATCATGGCGTATCAGAAAATTTAAGGTGGCTAGCAGCTGGTCCAAACATGTCAGTGCCATTATATAGGAGCTATCTTATTAAAGGTATTAAATTCAATATCAAGGCACAAGATGATGTGCGGACAACTCAAAATAGTGGAGTTTATTTACTTGCACATACCATGCAAGTTGCTAGTGCCAAGGATAAAAACCCAATTCTCTCAAATATGGGTTTCTATGGTGTCATTCAAGAAATTTGGGACCTTGACTACCAAAAGTTTACAATCCCAGTCTTTAGGTGTGATTGGATAGATAGTTCTGGTCTTGTAGTCGACGAACTTGGATTTACCCTTGTAGATTTGAGTAAAATTGGACATAGGAATGACCAATTTGTTTTGGCTTCTCAAGTCAAACAAATATTTTTTGTTGACGACCCGATGCATCGTGGTTGGTCGGTAGTGTTATCAATTCCTAATAGAGAATATAATGATGTTATTGGTGATGAAGTCTTAGGTGATGTGATAATTGAGTGTGAGCCATTTACTAGAGGGATGCCAAATGTTGACACATTTGATGAACTGGTAGGTGAGTTAGGCGGTCAAAATATTCGAGATGGGTGTGAAGATATATGGATTGAATGATGCTTATGTAATTGGCAGTGTATGACATTAATTTTGTAATATATTGTAATGCGATTTCTTCACTTTCTACGTTCAAATAAAACACGACGTTATTGTGAATCAGTTATTCAGCATATTTACCGACGTCTTAAAGCAACGTAACAATGAAGAACCACGACGCTATTGTGAAGCAATTATTCAGGATATCACGTCGGTGAAGGATTAAGAACCGCCATGTAATTCAGAATAACACGACTCCAATCCCATAATACCGACGTCTAAAAAACGAGATATATAATCTGAACGTTAAAAAATACGACGTCATCATACATTTTCCACGTCGCAAGTTCTTTTATAAACGAAGAGGAACGAAATGAATTCCGACAGAAATTCATTATAACCGCCGTCTAATAACAATTAAACGACGTTATTTGTAATACGGCTCTCATCATAATCTACGCCGTCTATATGTTCTGTAATACGGCTCTCATTTATTTGGAACCGACGTTGTTTAGAAGTTCAACGTCGTCTATATTATTAAGTGCGTCGTGAGTAATGAATACATATAAATACAACGTCGACTATATAAATGTATACGTCGTAAATAATGACACTGACAACTATTTCCACGTCATCTTTTTTAGAAAAATCGAAGTGGAAAATTTATTTCACGACGGTTTTTTGTAAATAAGAGACGTAGTAGATTTCAATAATGTCGTCTTCTCATGTATTTAAAGACGTCATATTTTTTCTTGTCGTGTAAATTATATTTAACGGCGTAGTATTTTAGTTGTCGTCGTTGTATGTATATCTTGCGGCCTTGTTCTTTTAATATGTGTCATATTTTTCCTTTTTAACGACGGTGATTTTTTTGAGTTGGTCGTCTATTCTCATCCTCGACTATTTTCTAGAACTTTAGCAGACTAAACACGTCTGTTTTTATTTTTTTCCAACGTTGTTTTATTTAACAACGTCTAATATTTATCGTCGTTGTTTGTTTCTGAAAATAGGACGTATAAGTTTTGTAATACGACTCTCATATATTTGTAACCGACGTTGTTTAGTTTTTCAACGTCTACTCTATAAACATATACGTCGTAAATAATGACACTGACAACTATTTCCACGTCATCTTTTATCGAAAAATCGAAGTGGAAAATTAATTTTACGACGGTTGTTTTTATATATGCGACGTAGTAGGTATCAATAACGTCGTCTTCTAATGTATTTAAAGACGTCATATTTTTTATTGTCGTGAAAATTATATTTAACGTCGTCGTATTTGTATTTTCGTCGTTGTATGTCTATCTTGCGGCCTTGTTCTCTTAATATGTGTCATATTTTTCCTTTTTAACGACGGTTTTTTTAGAGAGTTGGTCGTCTATTATCATCCTCGATTGCTTTTTTAGATCTTTTTGCAGTACAAAGACGTCGTTTTGTATTTGTTGATGACGTTGTATATTTTAACAACGACGGTTATTTAGCGTCGTGGTTTATGAGGGAAAAGATGACGGTGGATTCCACGACCATTGAAAAACCCAATACACGATGGTGATTTACCGTCGTCTTTTTGCTTTTTTGTAGTAGTGTTAGTTTACTTAATGCCAGTCTTTGTTTAAGTTCAATTAAATAAAACCTTTAAATTCCCTCTTCTTTTAGTCTTGGTTTAACTTTAATTAATTTACACTTGCATGCTGCATCTTTTAGTCTTCAGGAGGAGGTTTATATGATTCAACCCCAAGGCTTTGAGAGCAAGCTTCATCCTTCTGACTTTGTTTGCAGACTCAGGAAGTCTTTGTATGGGTTAAAACAGGCTCATCGTGCTTGGAATGAAAGATTCACTAGTTTTTTTACCAAGTTTGGGTTTTCAAGCATCACTTGCAGATCCATCTCTCTTTGTTCAGCAGCCTTCTCTTGGCACTGTGATCTTACTCCTCTACGTAGATGATATCATCCTTACGGGCAGTCATTCCTCTCTTCTTACATCAGTTATTGCGGCTTTGACTCAAGAATTTGATATGAAGGACTTGGGGCAGTTGAATTATTTTTTGGGCCTGCAAATTTCATATCAGTCCTCTGGTTTGTTTGTGTCTCAGACTAAGTATATCAAGGAATTACTTGATAAAGTTGATCTACAGGATTCGAAACCTTGTGCTACTCCTTGTCTTCCCTATCACAGATTACTTAAGGATGAAGGCAAGCCTTATTCTCATCCAAAACAATACAGGAGTATTGTTGGAGCTCTACAATACCTCACTTTCACAAGGCCTGACATTGCATTCTCAGTAAATCAAGCTTGTCAGTTCATGCATAATCCCATGGAATCTCATGTTGTGGCGGTTAAGAGAATCTTGAGGTATTTGAAAGGTACTCTTGATTTTGGAATTCTTTTTCAACCTGGTATTCTTAATCTGCATACTTACAGTGATGCTGATTGGGCTGGTGATCCTAATGATCGACGATCTGTCTCCGGATTTATTGTTTACTTAGGGTCTAGTCCTATTTCTTGGGCTTCTAAGAAACAACATACTGTATCTCGTTCATCCACTGAGGCAGAATATAGGGCCCTTGCTATTGCTGCAGCTGAGCTTGCCTGGATTCGACAATTATTCTGTGATCTTCATGTATCTTTACATATCCCTCCTTTAATCCATTGTGACAATATCTCTGCTATTTCTCTTGCTTCCAATCCAGTATTCCATTCCCGAATGAAGCATCTGCAGATTGATTACCATTTTGTCAGAGAGCGAGTTGTTAGAGGTGATTTGCTTGTTCAACATGTCTCTTCTGCAGACCAGTTTGCTGATATTCTCACTAAAGGTCTTTCTGCTCCTTTATTCCAGCACCAGTGTTCCAATCTTATGCTTGGTTCCTCCAAGCCTGCGATTGAGGGGGAATGTAAAGATATCAAGGGTCCTAGTCTTGCCACATGTCATAAGATTAAAGAGTCAAGTGGTTAAGATGTTGTTAGTATTGTTAGGCAGTTAGGAAGAACTGTTAGTAATTGATCAGCGAATATTAGAGAGGTTAGAGAGGTTAGAAAACATGAATAAGGCTCTAACTAAAGCTGATATAAAGTCTGTAATTGTGCTAAGCTTCAGGTTAATGAGAATACAATAATTCTTCTTTTCATTACTCTGAAACTCTCTCTGCTTCTATTCTCTCTCTCTGCATTTTCTGTTTAATCTTGTAAGAGTATCAATGATGATGATATTGCCAAGTGTCAATAGATCAATGAGTAAGCTGTTAGAATGTGGTTAGAGTTGTTAGCAAAGTGAGTAGCCAGCTAAGACTGTAGTTAGGCTGATATAAAGATTGTAATGTGCTCAGTTAGAGCTTAACAAAATACAGAAACCTACAATTCCTTCTCTAAAATTCTCTTTGCTTCTACAGTTTCTTTACTCTGTTCTTCAGTTTCTCTTCATCTTAACATGGTATCATTCGCCATGGATCGATCCTAATATTTTGTTCTTCTGCTTCCACTCTCTCTTCCTCTTTGTTTTCTCTCTCTGGCTTCTTTCTCTACTCAAACACAGCAACCAATTTCGTGTTCTTTCCTCTGCCTATTACCTGTTTGATGTTTTGTCTCACTGAAAATTCTTCTTCAATATTTCTTTTTCAGATAATTTCTTCTTTCTCAACCCTAAATTCTTCTCTTTTCTTCTTGGATTCTCCACGTGGTGACTACTACTCAACTTCAGATTCTCTAATCTCCGATTACCTCTTTCATTCCTACTGTTTCTACCTCTGTCACTACCTATGTTTCTTCATGACTTTCTCCTCTACTCCTCTTTCTTGAATTTTATTCTTTCTAGCAAGTTTAAAGAATAGTTTTGCCTATCGGCTATTTGCTAAATTGCTCCAGTGAAATCCTAGTCTTGATTTTCTCCAAAATTGACCTTTCAAATTATTCTTCTTGCTCTCTTCAACTTGTGCTCATTATTTCTGCTCAAATCTTGAAATCTAGCACAATTACAATTGACTCTTACTTAGAAGTAAGGCATGATGGTGAAATTGGATTGGGAACCTTACATTCCTTTGTTTTTCTGCTTCCTCTGACATTTGAGTTGCAATTCTTGCACTTATGGTTAAAGAACAATCATTTCTAGCCCACGACTGTTATTACTCAGGTTATCTTCTTCATTCTGCTCTTCTGGGTTTTCTTGGATTGCATCTCACTTATTGGTTGGTGTGAGTAAAGAGTCTTTTCTTGGTCCAAATATGGTGACTGCCTCTCAATTAGTGATTCCTCACTCTTCTATTGCATCACTGGTTCCTATGGTTTCAAATGTCCATGTCAAGTTGGATGATACTAATTACTTGCAATGGCACTTCCAAATGAACTTGTTGCTGGAATGTCATGGCATACTTGGTTTTGTGACTGGTTCCCATCCATGTCCACCTCAGTTTGTTGTTGGTTCTAATTATGAGGAAATTGAAGCATATAAGGTCTGGCAGTTACATGACAAAGCTTTGATGCTATTAATCTCTACTACTTTGTCTGCCTCTGCTATTTCTTGTGTAATTGGTAGTACCAATGCTAGGGAGATGTGGTTAACTTTGAAAGAAAGGTTTGCTATTATTACCAAGACTAGTATTTTTCTTCTGAAGACTTGTCTCTACAATATGAAGAAAGGTTCAGATTCTATAGCTCAATATCTTAATCATATTAAGGATGCAAGAGATCAGCTATCTTGTGTTGGCGTGCATTTTGCTGATGAAGACATTATCATCTTGGTTCTCAATGGTTTACCTGCAGAATACAACACTTTTAGGTGTGTTATGCAATGCCGAAAAAGTATGCTCTCATTCAAGGAGTTTCAATGTCAATTGCTTGCTGAAGAAATAATGCTTGTTGCTTGCTATAGAGGTTCAAAATATCACAGTCAAGGTGGAGCTGCTTCCTATTATCCTCAGGAATCAAGATCTTGTAATGCTACAGTCCCACAGTCGGTAGGTCAACAAGAGTTTTTGTTTAATACCTCCGCACCAACTGTTCCATCGTTACCAATCAAGACAGTCTTTAGTATTGATGCATTTGCTGAAGAGGAAGCCACTGTGTCTCCAATTGGTTTTCCAATTTCTAAACTCCAACTTTCAGATGAAATAATTGCTGTAGATGATGTGCTACCTCAGGCAACGACCTTACATGATGGCAAGGCCTCTGGTTCTCATGATGAGGGTGAAACTGGCAAGACTGTTATCTCTGGAAATGCCAAGTTTGTTGGGGGCATTCCTTTAGTGACGCCAAAATTGCACTTCGATCGCATTTCGCATTTTGATCTCAACGTAGTTCCAGATATACAAAAATGTGTGCTAGCCAATGATATTGATTACAATGCCACGGTCCTGCTAGTAGTTCCATCAATCATTGTTAGTTTCATTTTGGCATTGGCTGGTGGTTTTCAGTGGAAACTCAAACACATGGCTCAGCCTCCCGGTTTTACAGAAACTCTATATCTTGTTTGTACACTCTGGTCTTCCACATTTCGGATAATGCTTGCTCCTATTCTTTCTGTATCATAGTTCTTCCCTGTTCCAAATCCTTGTGCTCATGCAGTTTGTTACTCAGCCATGCTTGCGTCTGCAGCTTGTTTCCTCTGCCGAATAGTTTGAAGATATTCTTACGAACGGCCTCATTGCCTTTCTTTTACCACATCACTGTTCCAATCTTATGCTTGGCTCCTCCAAGCATGAGATTGAGGGGGGATGTAAGAGTATCAATGATGATGATATTGCCAAGTGTCAATAGATCAATGAGTAAGCTGTTAGAATGTGGTTAGAGTTGTTAGCAAAGTGAGTAGCCAGCTAAGACTGTAGTTAGGCTGATATAAAGATTGTAATGTGCTCAGTTAGAGCTTAACAAAATACAGAAACCTACAATTCCTTCTCTAAAATTCTCTTTGCTTCTACAGTTTCTTTACTCTGTTCTTCAGTTTCTCTTCATCTTAACAGCTTCCAGCCTTGTTTTCCAATTTCCCGCTCGACCCCTTCTGATGATCATCCTATAAAGATTGAGAAAACCGAACCTTATCACCCCTTTCTTAAGCTTACTTGTGAGTTCTTTAGGGAATACACGAAGTCACAACCCATTGAGAACGGAGTACAAGTGAAACATTTCACTGACTTGGTAAGATATTTTCTGTGGCCAACCGAAAAAATGACTTGGGTAGGAAATGGCGACTGCATCCCAAGTATATACGACGTAAGAAAGTTGAAGGAAGCAGGGGTGAAGTTTGGGCCAAATGAAGGTAGTGAACGTTACATCATAAAAGGAGGCGAGGACCACAAATGTAATTTCAAAATGGCATGTTTTAGAAATATGAACTTGAAGCTTACAAAATTTTGGGCAAGGTATGAGGTAGAATGTGTTATTCGAAACGTGATGGCCTTGGAGCAGCTTATGTATCCAAAGAAGGCTTATGTTTGCAGTTACTTTTTGATGCTGGATCAGCTTGTGGACACTGTGGAAGATGTGAATGTGCTGATTGAAAGCAAAGTTATAGTTAACTTGCTATGCAGCAGCGACGCAGTGGCGAAGCTGATTAATTCACTTTGTGAGCAGATTATGGACAGTAGATCCTGCTATACAGACATCTGTAAACAGCTTAACAAGCACTACGAGATCAGCTTCTGCAACCGTAACATTTCGATCCTGAAACGAGTTTACTTCAAGGATCTTTGGACGGGCAGTTCAACTATTCTTGGACTCTTTGTGCTGGTATTCTCCATCATTGGAACAATTAAGTCTCTCATGTCATAAAGCTTGATAGGTTTCTAGTCTGATTATTATTTTAAATAATTAGGTCAAGTGGTGGGCTGGGTAACTCGTGTTATAGCTTTAATAATTTGAACTTTCTAGAACACTTTTATAGCTTTGTAATGAAAATATTTCCTATAAGTGAACAGTTGCATTGCTTTGATCTTAAGCAATTAACAACGTTCGTCAAGATTGATTCCAAAATTATTCTCTATATAAACAGATTAAGATAATTCTATTTTGAACGTTAACATGCCATATTAAGAAATTATTTTGCATTTGTCCTTTTTTTTTTTTTTTTTTTTCGGGTTTGAAGTATTTTCTAATGAAACAAGGAAAAGTCATGGCTAGGCCCCCAAAAAAAATATTTCTAATTTTTTTTTCCTTGAAAAAGGAAATCTTAAAAATTGATGAAAAATTGGATGGTGTTAAAGTCAGATGAGAAATCATGGCTTTTGAAAAGTTTAGTTGATATTTCTCTTAAAATTTTCTTTAAGGTGACAAATTGAAACTTAGGTATAAGTTTAGGTCACATATCAACAAAAACTCCTTTTTTTGGACTGTTCTTTAAAAACAAAAAAAAAATTAAGAAGACAGTTTTCTATTTGAAATTTTGAACCCAGCAATGGTCTTTTCAGCATGTGTTCCAAATCCAACCCACCGGACCGCCATATGCGATGACGTGTTTTTTCCTTACTTAATCCAATCCGTATGAGGGCAAAATTACTTTCTTTTCTTTTTTTTCCTTTTTCTTTTTCTATCTGATCATATATATCTTCAATTCTTTGAATGCAAATAGATCAAAAAACTCTACTCTACGTAGATGATATTGATTAGTGAAGGAATTAAACACGTCATTACATTACAACACAAACTAAGCATCTCAACAAGTAGATGATATATATTTCTTAAATTCAGAATCTGATGCATCCATCAATCCATCCATTCTTAGTAATTTAGTTATAGAATTGATCATCTGCAGTATAGTGTAAACTAATGGACTAAGCTGTAAAATTGGTATAGAAAGATATTATGCCGGAATTAATAATTTTATTGCTTATACAATATATTCATACAGGGAGAATGTAAGCCTAACTAGGAAAAGAATTGTACAGCAATTCTAGGAAAAGTCAAATAATTACAGAGAAGTTTTTCCTATTCTAGTTCCTATAGAATTGGGTATTGATTACTTTCCAACACTCCCCTTCTATAATTTCTCCTCAAGTTGGAGAGTGGATATAAAGAACTCCCAATTTGCCTAGCATGGATAAGAAGGGGAAGAAGACGAGAGGGAGGTTTCTTATTTTATTTTATTTTATTTTATTAAATAATTTTTTTTTTTACAAAGATTTGTGGGTCCTATAGTGGACACATCATCAGTTAACGATCAATCGATCAACTTAACGGAATGCTTAAATTGGTCAAATTTAAAAACTATGAGGTGTAAATTGATGAAATTGAAACTCGAGGGCCATATCGAGAATGACCCCATGACAGGACCCGCCCCGAAATTTCCCCAAAACCGGGGCGAATCCCGTCTTTGTTCCGACATCTTTCCGATGCCGGGCCCACTTACTAAAAACCAAGACTCTCTACCAAAATTTTGGCAGAGTCTCCCCTATGAATTGAACAAACCAATAAATTCACCCTACATAAAAATACAGAATAATCCCAACCAGCAGCATGCTTTACAGCGAATAAACAGTTTACAACAAAATGGCCTCCGGCCTCACAATTCAAACCCTAACAGGGGCGATAATTGAGCATGTCTAAGAACTTCAATTTCAACAAAACAGAGTACAAAGGAAATAACATGAAGAAAGAGTCCTACGATGACTTAAGGCCCGGAAGCGCACGATCCGGCTCTGCTGCGGAGCTCAGTCAACTACTGGCTGGGGGGCGCAAAACAGAAAATTGTGAGTGGACAAAAATAAATTCAGTTCAGTGTAAACCAACGTAATATAACCCCACCGTTTAGAAAACCATGCAAGAAATCCCATGCATCTCAAAACCGTCATACTCAAGTATATACATATAATATATATCAAAACAAATCAGTACCAAATGCCAAGTCCAAAATTCATAAAGAACGCTTTACAAAACCCACCATCCAAAAACTTATAAATCCCACAACCAAACTCTCGAAAGCGTACTCATTGGCACGACCGGCAAGGAAGTATCCACACCGAGAAACAAGAATGAATGAATAGTTATAAATATATAATATAAGAGATATATATATAATATAAATATGATCATCACCTAGTTGTACCAGGGAAACAATCCAACCGGGGGATCGTTTGACTAGTCACCCTGGCAGAGTCCTCGTGATGAGTCCTCCATCCACCATGTGACTAGGGAACGAGCCGTCCAACTGGGGGACCAACTCTCAGCCAGAACGTACCGTCGATAACCTCAAAACTCGTACGTCTGTGATCAGTCCTACGCGCGCAGACTACCCAATTAAGGGTCTACAGCAACATCCCGTCAAGGATGCCCCGGGTTCCGACAATTCCAAGTATCTCAAGTCTCCGTATCCAAGTTCCACATTCGGAGAGGTACATAGGGTAGTGCTTACAGCACACCAAACTGACATTCTATACTCACCACTTTCCACAATCTCATCTCAACAACCCAAGTACCTCACACATAGCCAAATATATATAGAAATCCCCAAAATCCATATATTCATACTCAAGATACTCAAATACGTCAAAACCCAAAATATATTTTCAATGCCTCACAAAAATATCACTTTCAACAATTTCATAAATAATATATCCAAAATACCATTTAAAACATCATGCATAATATTTCCCAAAATCCATATAAAATATACTTTCAATACCCAACTATGTCAAAGCATTATTACAAACATCAAATTCAACTCATGAATATAATATATTCGTTAAATCATTTAAAACGTTATGCATAAATCTTTCATCAATAAAACCATACATAAGATTTGAAAACAAAGTCCACTCACAAGTAGTCCCACGCTGCTTGACCCTGAGAGGGTCCCGCCTGCTGTGTATGCGTAGTCGGAGTACCTAATTCAGAATACGTATACGAGATTAATACGAAACGTTTCGAACGAGTACTTTAAATTAAATATCCTAATTTCCCAGGTTTCTAGTAAGTGTACTAGGAATGAGACGTTCTAAAGGTCCAACTACTCAATTTGGACGATGGAACAGCTTCGGGAGACACTCGGTCAACCAGCGGTCAAACTTCCCAATTCGGGTCAACCGGGCCCACGGGACCCACGACCTCCGTTTTACAATCCGAAAGTTCCTAAAGGTTTCACAAGGTCTAAGATACCCGTCTTGCAAGTTTAGTCCGAAACGGACGGTTAGATCGCTTACGATCGCACAATCGGACGGTTATTATAAAACGCAAACTTTAAGTTATTGAATCGGAACATCCGGGGTTCCGATTCACGATCCGTAAATTCCTATACGATCCTAGGAATACCTAGAACAACATATTTTAATTCGGAAAGGATCTAATAGTCGGAACCTATCGAACTCGGATAACGCATAATATGCGAAAATCCGTTCGATAGTCAAACGATGTCCGAATTGAGATCCGCGAATTCCTATGCGCTTGTGACAACCTAAGGATCTCATCGGGTTAATTTACAGCTTCACCAGCCTCGCCCACGCGCCGGCAGCGCGTGGGTGTGTAGAGTAATCACGGGAACGAAAAAACTCCACACCCGAGCTCACCTTTCCTACCCTAGCTCCTACTCGAGGTCAGGATCACTTCCTTCAACTACGGGAAGGTCCAATTCGGGCGGCAACTGGCCAGAATTTCATTTTGAAATCCGGCCAAAACTTAGATTTTCTAATCGATTTCCTAGACAACGAATCGGTCCAAACCTATACAACAGTCAGCTAGGACTCGAAAAATGGATGAGAAATCATACCTCACTCACCGGGTTTGGACGGCGGAGGCGGCGGCGCGACGGCGGGAAAGCTCCGGTTCAAAACAGTCGAGCGCGCGGCCGGAGTTCGTGGTTTCCGACGGGAAAAACGGGCAGGTCTTGATCGGGACGTCAAGACGGATCGATCGGGACTAGTCTCGTGTCCTGCCGTGGCCAGAGCTGAGAGAACCGAGGAGAGAGAGAGTCGGTGTCGGGGAGAGAGAGAGACTGAGGAGAGAGAGAGTGTCGAGCGCGCGCGAGGAGAGAGAGAGAGCTGAGGTGAAAAATCTGATTTTTACCAAACTTTTTGAAATATTTACAGTTTTGCCACTGGTAGTGTTTTGCCCGTAACTTTTTCGTTACAACTCCGATTCAAGCCTACCGCGTGTCTACGAATTCTTCTCAGTACCACCTATCCAAAAATACCAGTCACTGCTCCAAACACTTTCCGGGCAAGAAAATGACCAATTTACCCCTACCTTAAGGGTAAATTCGTAAATTCACTTAAAAAATTTAAAATAGGAATTAAATTTGGAGTCGGGGTGTTACACCCCAAACCTTTAAGATGTCTTTTGATGTTAGCCTATTTATTCATAATAATGGGGTGCAGGGGTTTCACCATGAATTTGGTCTGCCATTGATGGGAAGGTTTACGGCTAGAAGGGTGTCTGAGTTTGCGGGGGTGGGGAGGAGGGAAGCCCTGAGTAATTTATTTTTTCCAAACCATTTTTTCGGTTTTTAACTTTTTAATTAATGGGATAAAACCTTAATGGGTGTACAAAAAGTTTTTCTCGGGTGTGTTTAGAATTATTCAACGGGATGTGGATGGAATTGGATGAATGCGGATGGAATTCGTACAAAAGTTTAAACCTTCCCACAGCGGAAGCAAGACTTTGTTGACTTGGGTCAATGTAAAGGTCCCCTACTCGATCTGGTTAGCTGAACCACACAAATATCTCTCTTCGTCTAACTTTCTACTCAGTGTTAAATAAGAAGCCTGCACTATTGTGGTCGACTCAAGAACCACATCAGACAACTGGGAGATGAAACTTGCAGGTTCTTAAAGTCTTCTATCTTCAGTTAATTATTTGCTAAGTTGTGTTTCTAGTTGCAGGTTTTGGTCGATGAACAGTATAGAATTTCAATTTCGGTTTTGAAGTCAGTGTGAGAGTAATATTATTATTGTATATTTCATTTTCTCACTCTTGTTTCTGTTTTCAATTTGAAAACAAATATTCATCACAAAGGTAAAGTTGATATAGATATGGATTTTGCATCTTTATTGTTCATCTTATTTAAATCTTTGAATTTCTAACAATGCCAGAAATAGATTGAAAGCAAGGGACAAAAAAGATGATGGTTGACGAGAGTGCGGACGACAAGAGTTCAAATCCTCCCTCCTCCAAGTGTCTTGGTCTCAGCGGGTATGACTTTTCATTTCACCATAAGCTGTTTTGGGAAAAAGAGAAATGGGCAGCCAATTTTTTTTTCAGGTGCATCATATATATGTGTGTCATAATCCGAATTATCAATTTTTAAGTTCCACCATGATTCCAAAAATTTGTCAGATCTAAAAATTACTTAGTTTAGATGGAGAAAATTCTGGGAAAATAAACTCAAATTAAACACATAATTAAATAATTGTGATTGATATTATATTTTTCCAAGAGAATATATACCGTTGGATATTAATCTAATGGTTCAAAAAAGTTTCTTAAAAGGAGTGCAAGAGTGAGTAAACCGTTGGATATACGGTGACTGACCACAAATCTCTTGGACCCTTGTAGTCCAAGAGATCGGAACTGTATAAAGTGACTTTTCTTATAATGAATAGTAATTAACTAACTACAAGAAATCCTAACTAGGTAGCTATTCTAATTAGGTAACGTGAATTACACCGGCAAATCAGGGATCACACGGTCCCTGAATGTAACGTCCCGACCCAAAATATAATCCTTCGTGAATTAAATTAATTGAATTAAATTTGAATTTTCAATTTTGCCCTTGAGAGTAGGGGTAATTTGGTCATTTTAAATTTAGAAGGATTTCTAGGCAGGCGCTGGTACCAAGAACATTGTTGGTAGTTCTGTTTCCAATTATGTGAAGGCTAGATGCCGATTATATGGATTGCTTGAAAATATATTGTGCATGCTGTCTGTTGGGATATTAAATGTGTTTTATGTAGGTTGAAATTTTTGGGAATTGTTCAATTTACAGGGGAGACTCTGCCAAAATTTTGGTAGAAAGTCTCGGTCTTTAGTAAGTGGACCCGGCATCGGTGTGATGTCGGAATTTCCACAGAATTCATCTCGGGTTTCTAGGAATTCGAGGCAGGTCCTGTCACTAAATTATGGCTCACACAAACAAATAACTCAAGAAGTGAAGAAGAGGAATTGATATTTCTCCATCTTTATCTCTCTCTCTCTTTGAATTACCCAAACAAAAAATAAATCAATAAACAGATTAATCGAACCCAGAATAAATAAATAAACTGTCAGGAAAAAGAACAGAGACTAGGGAGGATGGTGGGGTGTTAACCCAATTACAAAAATTAGGGATTCCGGCGAGGATGTGTGAGTCAAATTAAAACTTTCATACCCAATAATAATTGGTTATTTCGAAGAGAGTGAGAGTTGTTCAATATTTATTTTATTTTATAAATTGTTTCAATAGATTTATAGTTTTATAAAAATAATAATAATTATTATTATTATTAATAAATAACTTGCGGGCCCATCTACTGCCATATCACTAATTAACAAGTTTTTATAGAATAGATTGACGGTGGGTATGAAAGTAGAAGGAAATTTAACTTTATATACGAAAGTGAGATGACAAAAAAATTGTGTACTAAAGTTTGAAAGTCGGTAAACTTCAGAGTAATAAAGTGAAATACGAGTATTCAAAAGATTTTGAGATAATTCAATAAAGCCCATACTAATACTATGATTTAAGTTGGATGACATTTCAATAGTTACTAGGATATACGTCATCCACTTATATATTCTGAACTTTTTCTCTTATACTATCAGGCCCATTGTTTGCGGCAGTGCAGCTTTCAAAAGGACTGCAAGCCAAGATTATTGCTCGACGCGAAGGTGCACACGAATATAAGTTTGATAAAATTACAAATTATGACCATATATAGTATAAGCATAATGATTTTGGCACGCCTAACTTCTCAAACTTTTCCAGCAAAAAGAAAGAAAAAAAAATTCTCAAACTTTTTTACCCTAACAGAAGAGTGCGCGACGTTATTTAAGGGTGATTTTGGAGTGCCAAAGCATCGCTCTAATTCTGTAGTCATTCTGGAAACCGGAAGAGTCCATAAGGATAGGAGCCTGACTTATGCTAATAGAACATTTGTTACAGCTAAATGTTATTCTAGTGCTGCCACTGAAATTAGGTTCAACAGTATCAATTCCTTTCATACTGATTGTAGTTCCATTTTCAAAAGGAGAAAGACTAAGTCAGAAATCACTGAGAAAACAGAGAATGAAGATGAACGCCCGGTACGAGTCTTGGACAAGCCAGACAAGTGGTGTATCTATAGGGTTCCCAGCAAACTCCGCAAAGTAAATGAAGCAGCATACACTCCTCAATTACTGTCAATAGGCCCTTTCCACCATGGCAAACCAGAACTCAAGGACATGGAGACCCATAAAAAGATATATTATGAGAATTTTCTTGCACGTTTTAACAAGAATGACGATGAACTAAAGCAATTCATCAAGACTCGCCAAGAAAATATTCTTCGTTGTTACGCAGGGACCATTGAGCTTAACAAAGACTTTGAAGACATAATTGTGGTTGATGCGTGCTTCATCATTGAGCTATTTTTAATGAACTTTTGCGAACCAGAAAATCATGAAAATGATTATATATTGAGATCACCATGGCTGAGGAAAGCTGTAGAGCAGGACTTGATACTGTTTGAAAATCAGCTCCCATATTCTCTTCTTCAAGAACTATATCAGGACTTTGCTGTGCCTGCCTCTTCCAATTTCCAACCATGTAAAGAAGTACAAGAACAGGCTAACAGACATAGCAATACCAATCATTACCTGCAATACTGCTCGCCTTGCTGCCGGCATTGCTTTCCTTGCTGCTGGTGGATTCCTTCCAAGGATCAGTCCATTGTCCAAGTCGAACCTGCTAATGATGATCCCCTGCTTAAGCTTACCTGTGAGTTCTTCAAATATTATAGTAAGGGAAAATCCGTCAAGAATGGAGTAAGACCGAAACATTTCACCGATTTGGTTAGGTATTTTCTACGTCCTGACAAAGAAATGGATTTTGAACATAGTAGTACTCCTATAAAAAATATATATGCTGCAAGGAAGCTTAGGGCATCAGGGGTGAAATTTAGGCCACTTAAAGAAGGCCACTTTATCATAGAAAAAGATGAGGCCACTAAATGTAAGTTCAACTTGGCATGTTTTAGAAATATGGACTTGAAGCTTACGCAATTTTGTGTCAAGGATGAGACAGAATGCGTTGTTCGGAACATCATGGCCTTGGAGCAGTTTTTGTACCCAGACAAGCCTTATATCTGCAATTACTTTTTGCTTATGGATCAGCTGGTGGACACTGTGGATGATGTGGATTTCCTGGTTGAGAACAGAGTTATTCTTAACATGCTAGGCAGCAACGAAGCAGTGGCGAAGCTGGTTAATAGACTTTGCCAGCAGATCATGGATGATAAATCCTGCTATTTTGATATCTGTGAACAGCTTAATAAGCACCATGAGAATTTTTGGAACCGTCATGTGGCAACCCTGAAACGAGTTTACTTCAAGGATCTGTGGACTGGAAGTTCAACTGTACTTGGAGTTGTTGTCCTTGTTTTCTCAGTCATTGGAACCATTAAGTCCCTCACATCGTAAGCTTTATGCTCGTTCAACTTGCGATTCTTAATAGACAGAATACTAATTTCAGTCATTACTTCGAAGCGATGAACTGAACAAATAAGTTAGCTAGTGTTATAGGTTTAATATAAAGCTTGAGTTACTAATTAGTTCTGTTATTGTTGTTAAAGACTGCAGAGCAGTTCTTGTGAATTGATTGTAATGAACATAATTTCCATTTAGAATTAAATAAAGAAAGAGTTATGCTCTTGTTTTCATTGCACTCAGAGTTGAAGACTTGGATCTTGAAACTTCAGCTTTCAAAGCCACTTGCTGCTTTCTTTGTCTGGTCTTTACAGCAAATAGATGTTAAGAATGTAACTGCAGATGTAAGCCTTGTGTGTCTCATCTTCCACACACAACTGTATAAGCTTGAAGTCCATGTTTCTAAAACATGTTAAGTTGAACTAATAATTACAAATATTACAGACCTGATCATCCCTTTTTATGACAAAGGTTATATCTTCAATTGGCCTAAACTTCACCCCTGCTGCCTTGAGCTTTTCCCGGGTGATATATATTTTTTTGAGGGCCACTAATACCATTTGCTTTGCTTCAATCTTTGTACCTTGGGTTGTATATAGTTCAAAATAAATTTCATTCAAATTGTTTGTGAAGGTAAAGAGTGCCACATTGGAAAGTTGAGAACCTAGCAAGGACTTATAAGGAGTTGGGCTACTCCTTCTATTGTCAATTGGTTTTTGGGTGGAACCTCAACTTCCTTCATGGTATCAAAACCGGGTTCTCTTGTGACCTGTGTTTGCATTCTTCTTGAAATTTAAGTGCTCTCCTCCCCTCCTCTTCAAGGGGGGGAGGGGAGTGAAAATGATATGTTTATTGACATATCCCCATTACCTTGACGTATTCCCATGAAGATATTGCATATTTCTTTACTCTGACGACCCCTTCCTCACCTTCTCATATCACATCTTACTTCCGCTGCGATGTCAGAAACCCATATGATTCTCCATCTTATTGCAGGCTCACAGAAGCATGCAGTCAATCCTGCTGACCCGGCTACCCAGACTCCTGCTTATATCACCACCACCAAAGGTTCTAATTTTCATACGTCTTCCAAGACCAGATATTGCATATGTTGTGAGTGTGGTTAGTCAGTTTATGCATTTGCCTAGTGTTTCTCATAGGAATGCAGTTGATTGGATCTTAAGATACTTAAAGTCAGCCCCTGGGAAAGGATTAATGTTCTCAAAAAATGGAGATCTTGAAGTTGGTGGATACACAAAAGCTTATTGGGCTGATTCTATTACAGATAGATGCTCTACTTCAGGTTACTTTACATTCGTGGGAGGTAACCTAGTCACTTAGCAAAGCAAAAAGCAAAATGCGGTTTCTTGGTCTAGTGCAGAAGCAGAGTATCAAGGAATGGCTCACGGAATTTGTGAATTATTGTGGATCAGAAGACTCTTGACAGAATTAGGCTTCAAGCCAGAAAAGCCAATCAAGTTGCATTGTGACAACAAGTCAGTTATCGATATTGCCCATAATCCAGTTCAACATGATCGAACTAAACGTGTTGAGGTGGATAGACATTTTATCAAAGAAAAAAAATTGAGAAAAAGATCTTCCACCTACCATTCGTAAAATCAGAAAATCAACTGGCAAATATCTTAACAAAATTTGTTTGTGGCAAAGTATTTCATGACTCACTTACCAAGTTGGGCATTGGTGACATATATACACCAACTTAAGGAGGAGTGTTGATGTGAGTCTCTTAATTAATCAAAGAGATTTACTTCCTTGATTAATTAAAGGATTTACTTTCCTATTTTTTATATAAGTGATAAATCATTGTACAATTAGGAGATACTTTCCTAATCATGTAAACTCCTATATATACCTCCTTATGGAGAAGAATAAAACTCAACCTAATACATTCAAACCATATTCATATTTTAGCAAGTAGCTTACCTTTTTTTCAATCAACAAGAGATTGGATATACTTGGGATCTCTTTCAACATTAAGAAGAAAACTGCCATGAAAGTTGATCTAACTTGACCTCTTCTAAAATACTCTTGCTTTTTTCTAATGGCAAACCGATAGGAGTTCATTAAATACTGGAATATATGAAGGCTTTGGTATATTCAAATTTTTGGTGAGCTCCCAAGTAGTCCTAAGTTCAAGTCCCAATGGTACCCGTGTCACCGTGTGTGTGAGTTTTTCCCTTCTCCTTCCTAATTTTGGCACACAAAAAAAACTGAGGTGACCATAGAAAATCAATACTTTTTTGAAAAAACAATGTTTCACTTTCTCATTATTTAGCATGTGAATAATATTCCAGCTAGATGTGTCTCTTACATAAATTATAACTTGATTATCTCTTGCATAAATTATAACCTCATCTATCTCTCATATAAATTACTATAACTTAATCTATCTCGCGGATAAAGATAACAAAAAGGCTGGTGGTGATCCCAAAACACAAGCGAATTGGTTCAGCGCCGAGAACGTAGAGAATATCTAGTTGCAGGTGCTGACCCTTCAATAGATGGTGACGACAGTACATACTCAGAAGAGGCCGAGGAAGCAGATGGCGACAGTACATGCTCGGAAGATGACGACGTAGATGGCAAGGAAGCTGACGCATCACTTTCAGTATGTTCATCATCAGGAGCTGATCTTGATGCTGGATCTGGTGTAGCCCTTTTAGATCCGACAGTAGATCCGACTTTCACCCCTTGCTGCCGACGTAGATGTCTGTTGGGGGGCCTGACGTGGATGACGGCATAGGGGCTGATGTGGCGATCACGGCCCCAGTGGTTGTTGTCAATGAAGCCATGCCCATGGCAGAGGGTTCCAAGAGTATCTTAATCTCCTTATTAAGATTAGAACGTAATGACAGATAGTCGTCCAATTCTTGAACTGAACTTGACACGAACATCAATTTAGTACTATCCACAATATTCGTTATTAATTGTTGACGAGTGTTTTGTCTAATCTCAGTAATACTAGGATTAGGAGTGTCAATGTCAACAGAAGAGCGCAGGATGACATTCATCTTAAATTTCTGATTGGGTGCACGTCTGTGACTCTCTGGAGGAAAGTGTACACCCGCTGCTGCAGCAGATGATGGCTGCGTTGCCGAAGTCGAAGCCGTGGCAGTGGCTGCCTCCCCCAATGGTTCGAACTCAAAGAGCTCAATGCGTGAATTGGATGCAAGCCCTTCAATGCTCTCACTTATAAGCGAATCTTCATCGAGATATTGGCAATTGAAGAATAGGAGTTGCTGGATTGCACTTATCCATAGTAAATTTTCAATCTGGTTCTTTATGGATGCCACATTCCCAAACTTGTTCACTTCAATAACTTCGTCATTATGCCCTTTACACACCACAACCATGTAACGACCCGGTCCTAAATAAATTGGTAATTATTGATTTATTCATATAACAGACCATTTTGCCCTTAGAATATTTTATTAGGTTTAAAGTTGACTTTTTTGATCGGGAAGGAATTTGGGAATTTTGACTGTACCGTTGCGTAGAGCACGGTGAGATGAGTCAGTGGACATGTAGTGGGCTCGAATCAGAGTTGTAACGAAGAAGATACGATCAAAATACCCTCAGTGGCACAACTGTAATTTTGGCGAAAAGAGTTTGCTAAAAATCTGATTTTCTCTCTCTCTCTCTCTCTCTCTCTCTCTCTCTCTCTCTCTCTCTCTCTCTCTGAAACTCCGGCCACCGGCAATAGCTGCGAACGGGATCGGTGCCAAAAGGACCGGCTCAGCCCCGACGTCACGACCCAGCCCTTCCCCGACATCGATTGCCGCTCCAGCCGCTTCAGCCAACGGAAAATGTGATTTTTAGCCCGGTTTTTGCTAGAAACTTCGTCGGCTCCAATCTCTCTCCTTCGGCCTCCATTTTTGGTCATCAATGTATGGAAATTCATCCATTCTTCATAATCTAGCTGATGGTTGGGTAGGATTGTATCAATTTTGAGCCTAGGTTGTCCGATTTTCAAATTGGATTTCAGCCGATTTTGGGATTGCGATTCCAGTCACTTCCGGTCAATTTTTGGGGTAGGTCCAAGAACAAAAGTGGTTCCACTTAGAGTGTTTTACCTAGGGAAGGAGCCTTGAGTCGTGATTTTGAGTTTTTTGGCGAAAGCTTATCGCTTTGGACACCCACGCGCTGCCGGCGCTTGTGGCGGCGCGTGGGCACTGTAGAAAATGGGCATTTTATCCCGATGTGATCCTCAGGTTCTCACGAGCACATAGGGGTGCTTGGATTTGAATTTGGATACCATTTGAGTATCGAACGAGTTTCGCCTATGATGCGTTATCCAGGTTCGATAGGTGTGAACCGTTGGATCATCTTGAGTTTAATATATGTTAATCTAGGCATTCCTAGGATCGTGTAGGGATTCACGGATCATGAATTGGAGCCCCGGATGTTATGATTTAATAGCTTGAAATTGTGTTTTATAATAACCATGCGATCGTGCGATCGCGAACGATCGGACCGTTCGATCGGGACCAAACTTGCAGGACGTATATCCTAAACCTTGTGGAATCCATAGGAACTTTCGGATCAAAATGTGGAGGTCGGGGGTCCCGTGGGCCCGTTTGATCAAGTTTCAGTAGCTTGACCCTTGGTTGACCGTGAGTCTTCCGAGATAGTTTCACCTTTCTAGAATGGTTAAAATGACCGTAGTGACAGGTTTTGATCGTTAGTTGAGTTATGCTGATTATGTTGGATTAGGATATTAATTTATTGTTTTAAACCGGGGGAGGAGGGGGGGTGTTATCGGACGCTATAGTGTGGTTGAGGTTTTTGAAATATTAGAAATTTATATATATATAAATATAAAGAGATTTTGGGGATAAGGATTGAGAAATTCATATATAATAATAATAGTAACAGTCAATCGGGAAATTGTATGATTATCATGTCACACGTGGCGTAGGATTTTCCGACGTGTGGACAGACTTCATACGTAGCGTTGGATTTTCCGGCATATGGGGAGATTATGTGATTATGTGATGGTTAGGTCACACGTGGCATAGGATTTTCCGGCGTGTTGACAGGCCACATACGTGGCGTTGGATTTTCCGGCGTATGGGGAGATTATGTGATTATTAGGAAGATTAATTAAGGATTATTATACTGAGTTGGAAAAGAAAAATGTTTGAAAAAGATTGTGTTTGGTGAGTTGTGATTTAAAGAAAAGGGGAAGGGATAAAGTCTAGAGTCTATCATTTCGTATTACTGTAATGGATTGTATGTTATTGGGACTGGGATGTTTGTGGAAAGAACTACGTGTGGCTTGATCCTTCAGTAAGGGTACGTAGGCAGCCTAGGATAGTACCTAGGTGCAGCCACGGACTAAACATTACTTATGTGGTGTTATTGAGTCTGGTTCTGACCTTGTTGTTGGTCCTGAAGCTCAGTTGAAAACGAGATGCGATTAAATATTTGTTCATACTCCCATTTGGTTAAGGAAGGGTTGTGCAAATGTGTTCTGGTCAAAACAAATATAAAACCCGTTTGGATGATGGTACGATTTAGGCTGAGGCCTTACACTACTTGCGTATGATTAAAAATTTGGAAAGTTAATTTATGTTATTTGCATTGGGCATTTATAAATAAGTTAAGTTTATTATCTGAAATGTTTAATCCATTATTGTGATTTAAGGACATTGATGTCAGTTCGGTTTCCAACTATGTGAAGGCCGGAGGCCGAATATATGAATTGCATGAAATTATAATGTGCATGCTGTCGGTTGGTGATATTAAATGTGTTTTATGCATGTTGAAATTTTGGGGAAGTGTTCAATTTACAGGGGAGACTCTGCCGAAATTTCGGTAGAAAGTCTCGTGCCCTTATTCCTTTTTGGAAAAAGAGGATATAGTTTTAGAAGTGGGCCCGACATCGGGATGATGTTGGGAATTCCACATGATTCATCTCGGGTTCCGAGGAGTTCAGGACAGGTCCTATCAAACCAACTTGTAGCAGTCACTGAAAATCATTAAGAACTGTTTGAGAAAGGTTGTCTTATTTATTTTTATAGAAAACATATATAGAATTAAACGTGGGTGACGTCCTTGAACTATAGCCCCAGTTGCAATTGGGTCCGTGAACTAAATTTTGAGGCAACAAAATCCTTTAATTAGACAATCAGTTGCAATTAGGTTTTGCTGTAATAGAATCCGTTGAGATTGACCATATGAATGTCACGTGCTCTTGGTTTTCAGGGTATTTTCGACTTTTCGTCGTTTTGAATGAAACAAATCCAATTTAGCGCTGAAGAAGGGGGAAAGCATGTGAACTATCCCTTCTGAGGCAGCCATTGGAGTTGCATACGGTGAGCTATCCCTTTTGAGGCAGCCATTGGAGTTAAATTTGCTGTAGCAGTGACTGAGTAAGTGAGAAATTTTCTGTGTAAGCTTCGAAATTTGGGGTTGATCGGGGATACAGTTAAAGGTTAGGGTTTCATTTTGCGAATAATTGGGTTTTTCGTCCTTTTGGCTGATAGTGATGGAAGAGTTTGACTTCAGTTGGGGTGGTGTTGCTCCTAAATACAGTAAGTGATTCTGCCTGTTTGAATACGTATAAGTTGGTTTTGTTTTCATCTGTGTGGTCCATAGCTTTTAAAGATTCCTTGCTTTATACTGTCCTTGACTGCAGCACTTAGGGTTTTTTTATCCCTTCTTGTCTTCTATCTATGCCTCACACCAAATGGACTGAAGTTATTCCACAGCAATTAAAAAACTGAACGAACTGTGTGCTGTATATTTTAGTTTTCGTGCAGAACATTGAATTAAAACATGGTTTTGTCTGATTTTATGATTCCAAAACAGGTGTGTGTGTGTGTGTGTGTGTGTGTG
>NC_034010.1:18199233-18304639 GCF_000346465.2 Prunus persica
GGTGGAAGATAATGTCTCTGTGAAGATAAAGATGAAGCTGAGTTGTAACAGTGAAGAAGATGATAGAGAATTTGTTGATAGTGATTACGAAGTCAGTGAAGAAGAATTTGGGTTTAAGACAGTTGAAGTGCCTGATCATGAAGGGGCAGAGGACACTATGAATGATAGCAATGAGGGGCCTGCTTTTGAAGCTCCTGGAGAGGTGTCATCAGATGGCGAGCACACCTCAAGTTTTGATACTGAAAGTGAGGGTGATGGGGATGATATAGAAGGGGATAATGAAGGGACAAGTAAGGTGAGAAGGGAAAAAAAGCTACCTTGGTTTAAGCAGTATAGAAGGGAGGTGGACTTAAAGAATCCTAAGTTTCGGCTTGGGATGCAATTTGAAAACAGACAGGTTCTTAAAGAGGCACTCAGGGAATATTCCATTATTCATGGAAGGAAACTGTTCTTTGAAAAAAATGACAAGACGAGAGTAAAGTCAATTTGCAGAGGAGGATTAAAATGTCCATTTGTGCTTTATGCTTCACAGATAAACCAGGATGTGCAAATATTTGCAATTAAGAAGTTGAGCTTAGAACACACATGTGGGAGGGTGGAGAAACTGAAGTTTGCTAATCCCAAATGGATTTGTGAAAGATTTTCTAGCAAGATTGAGAAACACATATTGGAATCTGAAAGCTTTTCAAGGAGAAGTTTTGGAGTCCTATCGTGTGAGGCGTCCAAAGCTCAAGTGTATAGGGCAAAGAGATTGGCTAAAGCAAAAATTGAAGGAAACTACATACAGCAAAATGCACGGTTGTGGGACTATGCAGAGCAGTTGAAGAATACCAACAAAGGTAGTATATAGTGAAAATTAAGTGTGATCTGGTTGGGGGTGAAGCAATATTTCAAAGGATTTATGTGTGTCTAGCTACTTGTAAAAAAGGGGTTTTTAAGGGTGCAGGCTTGTCATTTGAAAGGTCATTATCCTGGGCAAATATTGACTGTTGTAGGAGTTGATGGTAATAATGGTCTTTTCCCAATTGCATATGTTGTGGCTGAGATTGAAAACAAGGACTCGTGGATTTGGTTTCTGTCTTTGTTGATTGAAGATTTATGTATTACAAATGGTTTATCCTGGGCTTTCATGAGTGATAAGCAAAAAGGGCTCATACCTACCATTGCACATGTACTACCAACTACAGAGCATAGAATGTGCGTCCGGCGCTTGTACAATAATTTCAGAGCAACACATCTTGGTCTCACTCTCAAACACATGTTGTGGGCAGCTGCCAAAGCCACTACTATTCCTTGGTGGGAAGCGGAAATGGAGAAGATGAAGTAAGAGGACTTGAAAGCTTGGAAATGGTTGGTGCAGAGACCACGCAATAATTGGACTAGATCTCATTTTCATCCAATGTATAAGTGTGATCTTTTACTGAATAACCTTTGTAAGAGCTTTAATGCAGCTATAATTGATGTCAGAGATAATTCCATTTTGACATGTTTGGAAAGTATTCGAATGTATGTGATGCTTAGGATGGCTAATCGAAGAACTGCTTGTGGTAAATGGAAACACCCTGTTAGCCCAAGGATATTCAAAATAATTGATAAGAACAAGATGGGAGCTTCTCAATGCATTCCTAGATTCGCTGGGGAGAAAATGCATCAAGTCAGTCACATGTATGGTGGGGAGTTTGTTGTAGATCTTGCAGTAATGTCTTGTAGTTGTAAGAGATGGGATTTATGTGGCATACCCTGTGCACATACTATTTCAGCTATATTCCACAAAGATGAAAACCCTGTTAAATATGTACATTAGTGTTATAAGCCAGAAACATACATGAGGTCATATGAACCAATAGTTCACCCCATCCTTTCTATGTATCAGTAAGTTAAGGGTGGCTTGCCTCCAATAAGACCTCCATTTCGTAAACGTCAACCAAGAAGACCTAAGAGATTGAGGACAAAGGAGGTTGCTGAGGTTCAAGTACCAGCCCCAAACCCACCTGTTTTGGGCCAAAAAAAGTCACATGCTAGCCCACTTTTCACAAAGGCCCACAAATCAGAAGGGAACAAAGGACTGGACTTCGATTACTACAAAAAGAGAAAGCCCAATCTACGTCAGAAACCCACGAGTTTTTCGAAATAGCAGAGTTGTAAAAAAATTAAATGGCAGTAACAATTAAGCAGATCAATGGGCCCAGTCTCCAAAAATCTACCATTTCTCTCAAAAAGCCCAGGAACAAAATTGGCAGACTTCTTTTCTTAAAAAAAACTTGTTCTCAAGGAAGCTTACATAACTACCTGACTTTGAAAAAGTCAACAATTTCAACTGAAGTCTGGATTTAACAGGGAGTTAGTGAAGGCACTCTTACAGGAAGATTTCCCCAGTCTATCACAGACAGAGAAAATATCAAAATCCTTTTCTATATTCGGTAAAATTTGGCAGACATCATTTCCAAGGGATAAGCAGGCTGTATTTCCTAAAAAGAGATAAGTAGAAAAGCAGGGAGTTGTTCATCTGAAAAAATCAAACTAACCATCACAGTTTGAGCTCTCACAAGGTGCAGTTAAATTGGGAAAAGGGGATTAGGTTTTCTTTCAAGAAAAGCAGGGAGATGATGGCCATAAGAACTGACTGCTGAAAGCTTGTCCGCCAGAATTGATAAAAACCCCATTTTCCTTTGCATTTAAAAATGAAAGATCTTTAGAGAAATTTTGCCGCCCATTATTAAAAGAAAGAAACTCTACTCCAAAGCACTTCTTATAAATATAAGAGGGGGTGAACAGGGCAAGAGGATACTCAATTCAACAAACAATAAAACAACCAAAAATCAACCCAAGACAAGAACTGAAAATGATCACTTGATCCTTGAGGACCCTCAAACAAACTGAAGCAACCAAAAGCTTAGTCAAGCCGCAGAAGAAACCAACTATAATTCAGAACTTCCAAATTCAGACTTAGAAAATAAGTCATTCAAAACGAGATTCCTCTCGTTACAAATTTGGTTCAGCAACAGCCAAGACCAAGCAGAACAGATACCATAGTGCAGTTCTGGCTTAGTAATCCTCAAGTTCAGCCACTTCTGTCCCTTTCACACCAAAGAAGTTGCAGTTTTGCCTGTTCGAAAAGCCTTCCAGGGCTTGAAATAGATTAAAGCTCTACCAAACTCACACTTTGGTATCAATTTACAACTGAAGCTTAGCAGTTGAAGTTGGTGGTAGTTCAGTCCAGTTCAGATATACCCAGTCCAGCCCGAATCAGAAGCTTCTATACAGGCAGAAATGGAATCCCAGCCTTCTTTTGTCTTCCTAAAGTTGATTTTTCCCTTCTAAATCTTGTAAAAGGCAGTTCTGCCTAAAACTGTTCACTTTATTATAATTTTTTCTAGCCAGAATTACCAATCTTTTACTAAGATAAATTGTGAAGTCCTCACCAATCTGAGTCAAGAAAAGAACTTACTTGGGAAATATTCCTCACCCAAATTCACAATCGCTTGTTTAGAGATTAGTAACTTGGGGCGCAAGTTATCTATTCTTAAGAAGTCTGCTAGAATTTTTATTGCTAGCAGTGGCATGCTCACACACCAAAGAAAGTTGACTTGTTGACCAGTCGATGGTTCTCAAGGCAATGAGGAACTTTACCCTTCTATCACAGGAACAAACACAAAACGGGTAAACACCACCAAATCCTTTGCCTCCAGGTTACACTGCTTCAGCAGCAAAACTTAGAAGACTCTTAATTAAAATTAGATGTGGGACATGTGGAAAAGAAGGCCACAATCGAAGAGGATGTGAAAGACAGGTTGTTTAATTATTTGGGTTTTCTTATGAATTTTAATAAATTGGGTTGTGGTCAACTGTGGTTATGATTTTTTATAGCTGTGCTTGTATGTTGTGCAGGCTGAGGCAGCCTAAAATGGGAATGTTGGCCAAAATGAGGTTTAAGCAGCTAACAATAGAAATGCAGGCCAAAATGATATTGCCCGAGCCCAAACTAATGCTGCCCCAGCCCAAACTGACACTGCCCCAGTCCAAAAAAAACCTGTCCCAACTCAAACTTACACTGGCCCAGCCCAAATTCAAGTTAATAGGGGCAGAGGAAGAGGCAGGGGAAGAGGAAGAGGCTTATGGAATCCAGCTGCAAGGATGTCATCTTCACAACCAGTTAGTTGCCTATTATTCTTGCCAAACTCAGATTTTTTATGTTTGCCTATATAGTAATATATGTTGTTTGTGATTTTTATCTTAGGTGGTAAGTGATATCAGTCAAGGAAGGGCCAATCTGCCAACTCACAACAAGTGCCTTTGCAACCATCATCCTCTTCACTTCCTCAACAAACCACACCCCATAGAGGAATATTCAAATACAGTGTCAAAAGACGAGGACAAGTATAGACTGTGAAGACATATTTTGTGGAATTTTATGACCTATTTTTGGACTCTTAAGTACTTACTATGTGGATGTGTATTTTGGGTGAACATATACACTCAAGTATGCTATTTGGTAATGTTATTTTGAAGGCTCTTTTGCCTATTCTATGTAATGTTCAGGCATATTTTGGATTGTATGTAATGTGCAGTTGGTGAATGTTAATTGGTAATTGAAGCCTTTTGGATTGTATGTAATGTGCCCTTGTTCATTTGGTATACACTGCTAATTCAGCACAAAATCAGCTTATATAGCAAAACATCTGATACACTGCCAAAGAGCCACAAAATAACCTTATGCCCAGGTTTCTGCCCATTTCTACACTACCAATTCCTGCCCATTTCTACACTATGCCCATGCCATCAAAAGCTGTTCAAGAGTATATACAACATTATGCCTATTTCCTGCCATTTCTACACTACCAAATTATCCATATTGATGAACAATATCACAATCATAAAACACAACAGAACAACAACCCAGAACCACCTTTGTCTTTGTCGATAACTCAAAATTTCCCTTTCTAGTACAACAACTTGTTGACCCATTCCCAAATTCTGTTTTTTCAAAATCTTGATGTCTTCTTCCTCTTCTCTCAGTTTTTGCTCTAATTTATTCTTCTCTTCTTCCATCAATCTGAAATTCTCCGCCGTTACTCTCAATTCATCCTCCATTCCTCTTAGTCTTCTAAGTAACCCAGGCAAGATTTCCTTTCCTCGTGGGCATGTTTCATTCTCCATCCATGCGAAAAAATGCAACCTCTTATTGTTATGCAATTCAACAAAACGAAACACCAATTTTAGACCCAACAAAACACCAATTTCATTCTCCAACCATGCGAAAAAACGAAACACCAATTACTGTTCTGCAATTCAAACAAAAACTTACCCAATTATTGCAACATGCCTCAAATCTTCTTCCAGGATTCAGATCTATCCATGAAGTCCGGCGTTTGATTTCCGACCCACACTCGCAGTAACGACGGTTGCAATTTGAATTTGTCGAACTCTCCGACATTTTTCCTTTCTTCCCTCGCAGTCCCTTCTCAGTTCTTCAGTTCTTTAGTTGGGGGTTGAAACGAAGGGTTTAAGGCGAGTGTTCAGATTCGAAGGAGAGTCTTCAGACTCGAAAAGACGCTTTTACCCCTCATTTCACAGAGTTGGACAGCAGAACCTGATTGCAACTGATTGTCTAATTAAAGGATTTAGTTGCCTCAAAATTTAGTTCACAGACCCAATTGCAACTGGGGCCATAGTTCAAGGACGTCTACAGTAATAATAAAATAATACTTAAAATTTGTTAGGATACATACCCGACTGTCTCCAGCTTTCCTCCCGTAAGTTGATTGTAGCGAACCTCGTTACCATCACTGGCTGGTACTCCCTGTCCCTGACCATGATCGTCGCCAACCATGTTACCATCATTGGTTGCTACTCCTTGACTGTGATTGGGATCATCGCCAACCACGTTATCATCATTGACTTCTACCTGACGCACAACAACCGTTCTACCACCGTTTAGATCATCTATGAATAATAGATCCACATCTTCAAGTTTTTTGTAGAATGATGGTGATTCTTGTCCAGGTAAATGTGGTTGTTCATCCATTGTACGTACAATCACAAACTATGAATGTGATGTAAGAAAGAAAAAGGAGCAAAAATTGAAAAGATATGATCGAGAAGCTTGATGTGTGCATGCACTATCTTAAACCTGGAACACAATTGGGGCAGAGAGGACTGTATATATAATAGCTCTGTGATAAGGTTCTTCTTTTTCCCTTTTGTTTTGGGATAATAGGTCCTTACTTTCCCTTTTTGATATCCCAGTTTGTTTTAGGATAGTAGGTCCTGACTTGCCCTTTTGGATATCCAGATTGGCGGCTTGGGATAGTATAGCTCCTCACTTACTCTTTTGGATATCCAGTATGGTTGTGCACGTACCCAAAAAAAGATTTGCTCCAAAAGCGATTCATAGAAGCCCAGATTTGTGCTAATAGTTTTTTTGTTTTGGCTGTTCTTAAAACAAAACAAAACAAAACAAAACAAAATATATATATATATGACAGTTTTCTATTTGAAATTTTGAACCCAGCAAAGGTCTTTTCAGCATGTGTTCCAAATCCACACCAAATCCAATCCACCGCACCGTCATATGCGATGATATATTTGTCCTTGCTTAATACAATCAGCAAAATTATTTTGTTTTCTTTTCTTTCCTTTTTCTTTTTCTATCTGATCATATATATATCTTCAGTATTCTTTGAATGCAAATAATAATAAAACTCTACTCTACGTAGATGATATTGATTAGTGAAGGAATTAAACACGTCATTACATTTAAAGACAAATTAAGCATCTCAACAAGTAGATAATATATATTTCTTAAATGCAGAATCTGATGCATCCATCTCTAGTATAGTGTAAACTAATGGACTAAGCGACCACAACTGGAGCAGCAGACACCACCATTAGTTCTCAACCCCCAGATTACTCATCATAACCTCAATGCCTTAACTCCCTTAATCGTTTGAGCATAAATTGTAAGCCTCTTGACACGGGGTGCCGGAGGAACATTATGAACAATGCAGTCTTCCACAATCCTTCTGACTAGTTCCAATCCTTGAACTGGACCCATAACGGCAACTAGGTCATCCTATTCATTTACAAGCAAGTTAAAAATCATTAGAAGTCATCTTTCTCTTCCCACTCCATCTGGGCATGTGGGAAGACCGGCTAAAATAAATTTACAAATACAACCATCAAAAGTAGAAAGAAACACTAACAGATGGGCGGAGATAAATGTCACAGCCTGTCAGTTTTTCAAGTGCCTGCATCCCAATTACATTGTGAAAATAAAAATAAAAAGCAAAAAAAAACGTGATCTATAACACTTTTATTTACCTGTACCGGGAGAGTCATGAGTATTTTCTTCCTAGAAACATACTTATCCTGCACGCACATACATAGACAATACAATATATTTATACATAAAAAATAAAAATAAAACACACACATATCATTGAGCTTTTGCGCGGAAAAGAGAGCTCTTTGTCAGACTCTTCATGGGATAGAGAGCATAACACTGGAAGGCCCATATTCCTCAAGTTATTGTCACATTAGTTGTTGTATCACTACCCTAACCAATTCTAAACCTTTCTAAAGCCAAACAACAACTCTAAATGCCATATGCTATAGTACTCCTTAAATTTAAAGTTCCTGCATCATAACTAAAGAAGAATGCTTAAAAGAACAAAAGTAATTATACGAAACAAAAATGGAAGGAAACTTAAGAAATACCTACCATCTTGATCCCAAATTTTTTGCAAAGCCCACCTATGTGATACCCAGTGTAGATGAGGTGACATGGAATTCCATTCAATACTTTTACTGCCTGGATCAAAATGTTGCGCACTTAAATCAAAAGTTGAATACATAGATGAAAAGGATAGGTAAATTGGACATAAAATTTTGATTGAAAACCGTCCAACAAATATGATTGGCATGCTTGACATTGAAATCAATTGAACTTGAATAATAACTGAGAGGTTACCGATAAGAAAGAATAACAAAAGATTTGACATTGGTACCTGAAGTGCAGGAACAGCTGCTGACAAAAGTCGAAGAAGATATCTAGACTTGAGAATAGCATATGGGTCCTTAGTCCTGGTTGTCGTGAATGTGATGAAATACCGATCCTAACCATGATTTTTTAAAAAAAACAATTTAACATGTACATAACTAAAAGAACTCAATATGAACACAAAATCTTACATAGTTTGGGGAAAAAAAAAAAAAAAAAAAAAACACCACTGATCCATAGTTCATATTTACAAAAGTCAACAAATATAAAACCAACATTTATTATAACATACCACATCCAATGCACATGAAATGTCATACTCTTCTAAAGCAGATTGCAACACCGGCCAAGCTTCTTGCAAATCTGTTGCTGTGAAAAACAATGCAAAGACTCATAAGTAAGAAAGCTTATTCGTTCTATTTCATAATTATCATAGCCAAAACTGGGTACAAACATAATCATTACTGGAATGAAGAAAAGGAAATCTCGCATAATCATATATAACTCAAACGAAATAAGAAGAGGAAAATTTCTTTTCAGTAAATTCATGAGAAGGCAAACAAAAAGGAAAAATAAGAAGAAAGAAAGAAAGAAAGATACTCATGCGTCTAAGAAAGGGCATGCGGAGAATGCTGTAATCAACTGGGCTATCTTCGTCAGATGCAGGGGTAGACTTGTCGATAACCATGCGGTGGACGATTGGATCCTCCGCGCCATTGACGTGGTTACTCATTGTAAGTAAGCTCGCTGTTGCTAATGTTGGTTTGGGTACTTGTTGAAACCCTTGGCATAAACAGAGAGAGAATGTGTTGGGTACCTATGAAAACCTTAGGCACAGATAGAGAGAAAGAGAATGAGGCACCGACACAGATAGATAGAAAGAGGATGCGTTTCTTGCCTAGAAAATTGGACGTTGTTATTCAACGTAGCTAAACGCTGTTGTTTTGGGTAAGCACAGACACGCACAGAAGAAACATATCAGACAATGGTGAGGTTATTGCCTAGAAAATTGGGCTTTGCTTGACCCCAAAAAAAATACTATTGGGCTTGGACGAAAAAGCCCTAAGCCCTAAAACTCCATGAATATTATTATTTGAGTGCAAAAAACATAACAACATTTATCGCCCATATAACAACATTTATCAAAAAACATGACAAATATTTATCGCCCTTATAAGCCCTACACTGTGGTAGTCGACTCAAGAACCTCAACAGATAAAACTTGCAGGTTTGATTTCCTCCATATTTATTCAGCTAATTTGCAAACTTGACTTCTACTCTTTTTCCTTTTCTTTTTTTTGCCTTCTTTGCTGCTAAAGATCATTGAGTGTTCCTAGTTAACAATCCCTCTGGGATTTTGGGATATATCAAGTATTTTTCGGAGATCTAGCAAGGGCCCTATATAGCTCAAGTAGTTAAGAACACTTACCCGTTAAATTGCTTTTTATAAACCGAATGTTGTAATTATAGATGGTTTGAATTTCTAACAATGACCAGAAAAGGATAGAAAGCAAGGGGACGAAAAGATGTTGGCGAGAATGTGGAGTACAGTAGTCCAAAGCAGAATAAGTAAACATGAAGAGATTGGGGAGTACAATGGTCCAAAGCATAATACTAAACATGACGCCCAACATCCGCCCACCTTATACACCTCTAAGTCTCTCAATCTCAGTAAGTATGACTTTCATCTTACCATATGTTGTTTTCGGACCCTGTGTGCGTGTGTTTACTTGTGAGATAGTTCAAGAAAGCATTTACCATGAGCTAAGTTGGAGGAAAATAGTTAGTAGGATACATGTCCTCTACCTATATGTTCTAACTTCTTTCTTTTATCCTTATCAGGCCCAAAATTTTCTGCATGACTGGAAGCAAAAAATATCGCTTGAGGTCGCTAAGGTGCAAAAAGAACAAATATTTGATGATATCACAAATTATGACCATATTGAAATATGTTCATCCAACATTTTCCTCTCCAAATTTTACTTCTCCCACATGAGGAGTGCACGAGGTTATGATGCAGAACACGTAGGACCTAAATTTATTAGTTTCCTAATGTATTTGTTAGTTTCCTAGATTCTCTAGTTTTCCAAATTCTAGTAGGATTTCTACTTTTTCAGATTTCCTCTAGTTTTAAGTTTCCTATTTTATTTGGGTTAGAATTTCTGTTTAAGCAAGGGATTTTTATCAGCAATCCTCTCGATCGCTATTGCCTTTGATTGCTCACACCATGCAGCATTGCATGTTAACATCAGCAATCCTCAAACTCAGACAGCTCCAGCTCAACTCACTCAGCAGAAACCCCTTCAACTGGATTCTAAATGTTATACTGCCTTATAGCGTCTTTACCATGCACACAAACAGCTCTTCAGGGTCAGTAACAGTAAGACTACCATTAACAGACTTATTAAAATAAAATAAATAATAAAAAGAGAAAGAAAGACTACCATTCAACAGTACCTTACTTCATATCTTCCATAATCGCCAGATCAAACACCAGCTCAAAATAATTACACACTTTCCTGCTTAAGTGACATATTTCTATCCATACCAATCCATGACATTGGATGTCAACAGGAAACAAACACAAATCCTTAAAATATGGAAATGTGAATATTAAAATTTGAAAACTGCTATCCCAATAATAAAATAATGATTAAAATCATAAAAACCCCCAATCCACCTCATTATCAGTTGTAATATGTAACTATGGAAACAAAAATACAAATACAGCCTCACAAGGAAGGTTTCCAACGAGCCATTTATTGTGAACCAAATAACTACAGCAAAGAGGGCGGGTACTGTTTCCAGCCTACAAGGTTTAAGTTGGTATGCCTAATTTTAATTTGGAGCAATATGAACTTGTAATCTTCAATTTATATCGAACTGACCTATTTAGTTTTCAACTTAAAAAGCAATGTAAACTCTCTAAACGTTTCAATTTGTACTAAAGTTGTTCATCTATTTTGTAAACCATTATGAACAGAAGAATATATATTTAGTCAAAAACAAGTGTAGCAATTTTGTCATAGTACTAGTGTAGCAACTTAAAAGAATACCCAGTAAAAACAAAAGTATGCATGTTGATGAATAAGACAAAAATTCTTTTAGATGATGGTAGTAGCCACAAGCTGCTCACATGGTCATGGCACTGGTTCTAGAAGGGATGACCTAAGCATAAATTTTTTTGAATAATATGTAGCAGAGGCCAAGATGGCTAGTCGGGTTATTGGTGACTTGAAAAAGCCACGAAGAAAAGGAAAAGGCCAAGATGGCCTATTTGGCATTGTATTGTATATTGCATGCTAACTTAAATTCCACATTCAAATTGGAGTTTACACTCCAAATCGGGATGGAAACCAAAATCAAAGTAGTGGTGGTAGCAAAACTCCAAGTCCGGGTGGAGAGCGAATTCCAAATGGCTTTGCAAACTTGTGGTATACACATTAAAATGTAATTAAGTGAAAATTATAGACATAAAGGCTTTATGGCCTTGTCATTATATTATATTGTATGTCTTTATGATATTAATATATTATGATATAAAGAAGAGACCTAGACCTCTGGGCGTGCTGCACGTGGGAGCAAAAGGTCAAGCGTTTACATTGACATACTTAGCATGTGAATTATTGTTAAGAATTTGTGGCCTTACACACCTTGCCTCTCAAGTCTCCTTGCAAATGGTGGAATTTAAAGATGAAAAGAATCGTAACCAGGATTTACTGTATCCCAAGTCAAGAGAAGAGTTTCACAATCCTAATTCTATTTTATTAACCAACCATATGGGTTGGTGGTGGTTGGGAAGTTCTTAATAAATGTTGGAAGAATTTTCAAGGAAGAGTTAGTTCTAGCCATTTAATGGCAAACCCATCAACTGAAGAAAGTTCTATAAATAGGTCGTCATAAGAAGAAAAGAGTACATCTGACTCAACAAATAAAACCTATTCTTTTTATCCTACACCTTTCAATTCCTAATCTAAGATTTTATCTTCCAAGCACTTTACATTATCCAAGTTCTTCATTTTCCTACTGTAAGCTTATTTCTTGCACTTTAACTTAAGTTTTCTTTAAATTCAAGTTTAATTCAAGTCTTTATCGTTTTAATCTATTTTATCGCATTTACATTTTTGTCATTTCGTTTCTTGCATTTACATCCATTGCACTTATCACCAAAATCTTAAAAATAGTCATACAATGCTCAATCATCCTTGATCACGAGAAAGTGAAAGAACCTAGGGGCTGTTTGTTACACAGGTTTGGCTTAGCCTAGCTTGGACTAAATTTAGTACCATGTTTGTTTCATCTAATCCTAGTCTTAGATGGGCTTGCTAATACCGGGCCCACCAAAAACACATCCTTTGGAGGGGACTACTAAACCCATGTGGAAAGGGAGGATTAACTATTCTCATACTCACCAATGTATAAGATGCATATATTATATTGTAATAATAATAACATATATATATATATATATTATTATATACCCATATTTATATATTATATTATATTATACTTACATACACATATACTATAATGTTCATATATACACATATATGAACATATATATAATATAAGTATATATGTATATATAGTTCCCTTTTATTGAGGGATCCCTCATATAAAGACGCCCTTTAGGCACCCTACCCAAAAAAATTTAATGATCCAAACCATCTATTTTTTAGGTATTTATTCATAGATCATCCTTGAAAAAAAATTAGACAAATCGAAAACCATTTAGACATCTAATTGTGTCCTACAAAATTAATTAATACGATGCTTCAAGAAAAATACTAAAATTTCAATAATTTAATTAAGTGGTCAAATGATATAGGATTCAAGTGATTTTTGTATAGAGATGATCTTTGAATTTACAAAATAAACGGTTTGTATTAGTAAAATATAATACGGAGCGGGCCCTACAAAGGTGTCCCTCAAATAAGCTTATTTGAAGAATCTCTCAATAGAAGCTCACTAAATATATATATATATATATATACACATATATTTATATATATATATATGTAATCTATATATATAAAGCAAATGACAGAGAATGGTAAAACATTCAAAATACCAGAAAATGCCCTTTTTTAATGCATACATTAAGAATTGAAATTATTAATTAAATGAAGATAATATGGTAAATTCACACATTTCATATTTAAAAAATTAAAAGAAAAATCATATAATAAATCCTATTTTTATGAAACACAACTATCTATTATCTTTTTTAATTCTAAAATAAATTAAAAATTTTTTTAAAAAAAAGCCTCTTGCAGGCTTGAAAGTGCGTGCGGAGAGGCTAGTGTATATTATATAATACATATATACACCTATATACACATATATATTATACCCATGTATATATTATAATATACAAATATTTATATGTGTATATACACACACACACACATATATACATACATATATTATATATATTTTTTTTTTTTAAACAAAAAAAAAAAAAAAAACTGGTCCTAGTCCAAGCATACACCAAACTCAGGATAAGTGTTATCCAATTTAGACCAAACTAAGTCAAGACAGTACAATTCCTAAGCATAGTCCATATCAAAATAATTATGTGTAACAAACGAGCCCCTAGATCATTGAACAATAATATACTTGCCATTTAGCTCTAATTAGCTCGATATATAGTATTTCAATTTCGGAAGTCCGTGTTAAAGTAATATTTTTATTGTATATTTCATTTTCTCACTCTTGTTTTCTTCTTCTTTTTTCAATTTGAAAACAAATATTCATCAGAAACGTAAAGTTGATATAGATATGGATTTTGCATCATTATTATTCGTGTCAAGATAAAATGAAGATATTAGATAAGAGATTCGACCAAGAAACAATTCAAGATATTAACTTTGGTCTTATTTAAATCTTGAATTTCTAACAATGGCCAGAAAAAGATAGAAAGCAAGGGACAAAAAGACGATGGTTGACGAGAATGCGGACAACAGTGGACAAGAGTCCACCTTAATGTATCATTATCTCAGCGACAGGTATGCTCTTTTTCCATGTGCATCATATATATGTGTGTCATAATCCGAAATACAATTACTCAAACGATTTTGAGATAATTCAATAAAAGCACTTACTAACACTATCAGGCACAACGTTTTCAGCAGGGCAGCTTTCGGAAGGACTGCAAGCCAAGAAAAGACGCTGAGGTACACAAGAATATAAAAAAAAATTAGTAAATTTAGGTTTTACCCATAAAAAAACTTTTACTTTTGGAAAAAGCCAAAGCTTTTTGAAAAAAGACAGAATAACCTCTCAACTTTCAAACCAAAGACATGCAAATGTAAAGGATTTCTTAGGAAATCAAAAAATAAATAAGGGCAATTTTGTCCATTTTTGCTTCTTTTAAAAATTTTCTCTCTCCTTTGGGCTTTTCCAAAGTCTCCCATATAAATTTGATGAAATTACAAATTATGACCATATTATTCATCAAACATTCTTCATGCCTGCTGCTGCATATAGTATAAGCATAATGATTTTGGCACTCCAACTTCTCAAACTTTTTCAGCCAAAAAAAAAAAAAAAAAAAAAAACTTCTCAAAGTTTTCTACCGTAACACGAGGAGTGCGTGAGGTTATGGTGTGATTTTGGAGTGCCAAAGCATCGCTCTAAAATCACACCCTTAAATAACCTCACGCACTCCTCGTGTTACGGTAGAAAAGTTTGAGAAGTTTTTTTTAAGTTATTTAAGTCACACCCTTAAAGGTTATTTAAGTTATTTAAGTTATACAACTATGAATAAGAATCGAAATAGAAAAATGATACCCATTTAAAAAGTTACCATATGAAATAAAAAATAATCTATTAGAGTTGAAAATGCTAATTCTGTAGTCATTCTGGAAACCGGAAGAGTCCATAGGATAGGAGCTAAATGTTGTACTCATAGGATAAGATTCCTTTCATACTGATTGTAGTTCCATTTTCAGAAGGACAAAGAGTACGTCACAAATCACTGAGAAAATAGAGAATGGAGAAGATTGCCAGGTACAAACTTTGGACACGCCAGACAAGTGGTGTATCTATCAGGTTCCCAGCAAACTCCGCAAAGTAAATGAAGCAGCATACACTCCTCAATTACTATCAATAGGCCCTTTCCACCATGGCAAACCAGAACTGAACAACATGGAGATCCATAAAAGGATATGTTATAAGAAGTTTCTTGAACGTTGTAAGAAGACTGAGGATGATTTAAAGCAATTTATCAACAAGCGTAAAAAAGAAGTTCTTAGTTGTTACGCAGGGACCATTAAGCTTTCCATAATCTCTGCAGACATAATTGCGGTTGATGCCTGCTTCATCATCGAGCTCTTTTTAAGGAACTACGAAAATCATGAAAATGATTATATATTGAGTTCACCATGGCTGAGGAAAGCTGTAGAGCAGGACTTGATACTGATTGAAAATCAGCTTCCTTATTTTCTTCTTCAAGAACTATATCAGAACTTTCCTGTGCATGTCTCTCCCCGCAAAAAAGAAGAAGAAGAACCGACTCATAGACAGAGCAGTACCAATGACTTCCAGTGCTGCTTGCCTTGCTCCTGGCGGATACCTTCCAATGATCTTTCCATAGAGATTGACAAAGCCAAACCTGCTGATGACGAAGCCAATCTTGCTCATTCTGTTCTCCTGCTTGAGCTTACCTGTGAGTTCTTCAAAGAACATACTAAGGGGAAATCCGTCGAGAATGGAGTACCTCAGCCGAAACATTTCACCGATTTGGTTAGGTATTTTCTATGTCCTGACGAACCAATGTCTTGTGAACATGGTGTCGAAAATATATATGCTGCAAAGAAGCTGAGGGCATCAGGGGTGAAGTTTACGCCACTTAAAAAGAAAACCTTCTTGACCATAGAGACAGATAAGGCCACTAAAGGTAAGCCCAACTTAGCATGTTTTAGTAATCTGAACTTGAAGCTTACGCCATTTAAGTTCAAGGATGAGACAGAATGGGTTGTTCGGAACATCATGGCCTTGGAGCAGTTTTTGTATCCAAACAATCCTTATATCTGCAATTACTTTTTGCTTATGGATCAGCTGGTGGACACTGTGGATGATGTGGATTTGCTGGTTGAGAACGAAGTAATTATTAACATGCTAGGCAGCAACAAAGCAGTGGCGAAGCTGGTTAATAGACTTTGCCAGCAGATCAACGAAGATAAATTCTGCTATTCTCATATCGGTCGACAGCTTAAAGTTCACTATGACAATATTTGGAACCGTAATGTGGCAACCCTGAAACGAGTTTACTTCAAGGATCTCTGGACGGGCAGTTCAACTGTACTTGGAGTTTTCGTCCTGCTTTTCTCGGTCATTGGAACCATTAAGTCTCTCAAGTCGTAAGCTTTAAGCTTGTTCAACTTGTGATTCTTAATAGACAGAATGTTAATTTCAGTCATTACTTCAAGTGATGAACTGAACAAATAAGTTAGCCAGTGTTATAGATTTAATATAAGTTTGAGTTACTAATTAGTTCTGTTATTGTTGTTAAAGACTGCAGAGCAGTTCTTGTGAATTGATTGCAATGAACATAATTTCCATTTAGAATTAAATAAAGAAAGAGTTATGCTCTTGTTTTCATTGCACTCAGAGTTGAAGACTTGGATCTTGAAACTTCAGCTTCAAAGCCACTTGCTGCTTTCTTTGTCTGGTCTTTACAGCAAATAGATGTTAAGAATGTAACTGCAGATGTAAGCCTTGTGTGGATACAAAAACAAAACTGCTCCAAAACGTGTCTCATATTCCACACAAAACTGTATAAGCTTCGAGTCCATGTTTCTAAAACATGTTAAAGTTGAGCTAATAATTACTATAATTACAGACCTGATCATCCTTTTTTTATGACAAAGGTTACATCTTCAATTGGCCTAAACTTCACCCCCGCTGCCTTGAGCTTTTTCCGGGTGATATATATTTTTCTGAGGGCCACTGATACCATTTGCTTTGCTTCAATCTTTGTACCTTGGATTGTATATAGTTCAAAATAAATTTCGTTCAAATAGTAGCTTACCCTTTTTTCAATCAAGAGATTGGATATACTTGGGATCTCTTTCAACATTAAGAAGAAAACTGCCATGAAAGTTGATCTACTCGAGCTCTTATAAAATACTCTTGCCTTTTTCTAATGGCAAACCGATAGGAGTTCATTAAATACGGAAATATGAAGGCTTTGGTACAATTTCGAGCTTCAATCAAGGCATTAACCAGCCAGTAAGGAGGATTTACAACCCACCCAGGAGCTTACAATATTTTTACCATTTCAAGATGCTACATCATGAGCAACTTTATTACGCCTACGAGCAATTTCGTTGAAGATGCTGCATCCATACGCAGACCACTCCGGACGTCTATGAGAACGTTACAATGGACTCTGACCTCAATCTTCAGCCAGCCCTCTCCAAACTATCACAGCCTCTGCCATGAAATTTATACAGTATAGCACACAGCCTGACAATAGTAAAGCTCAAATATCATCTCCACACACACACCCACCCGATCGCTATTGCCTTTGATTGCTCACACCATGCAGCATTGCACGTTAACATAAGCAATCCTCAAACTCAGACAGCTCCAGCTCAACTCACTTAGCAGAAACCCCTGAACTGGATTCTAAATGTTATACTGCCTTATAGCGTCTTTACCATGCACACAAACAACTCTTCAGGGTCGGTAACAGTAAGACTACCATTAACAGACTTATTAAAATAAAATAAATAATAAAAAGAGAAAGAAAGACTACCATTCAACAGTACCTTACTTCATATCTTCCATAATCGCCAGATCAAACACCAGCTCAAAATAATTACACACTTTCCCGCTTAAGTGACATATTTCTATCTATACCAATCCATGACATTGGATGTCAACAGGAAACAAACACAAATCCTTAAAATATGGAAATGTGAATATTAAAATTTGAAAACTGCTATCCCAATAATAAAATAATGATTAAAATCATAAAAGCCCCCAATCCACCTCATTATCAGTTGTTAGATGTGACTATGGAAACATAATTACAATTACAGCCTCACAAGGAAGGTTTCCAACTAGCCATTTATTGTGAACCAAATAACTACAGCAAAGAGGGCGGGTACTGTTTCCGGCCTACAAGGTTTAAGTTGGTATGCCTAATTTTAATTTGGAGCAATATGAACTTGTAATCTTCAATTTATATCAAACTGACCTATTTAGTTTTCAACTTAAGCAATGTAAACTCTAAACGTTTCAATTTGTACTAAAGTTGTTCATCTATTTTGTAAAACATTATGAACAGAAGAATATATATTCAGTCAAAAACAAGTGTAGCAATTTTGTCATCTACCTTGTTCGCATATTACAAGTGTAGCAACTTAAAAGAATACTCAGTAAAAACAAAGTATACATGTTGAATAAGACAAAAATTCTTTTAGATAATGGTAGTAGCCACAAGCTGCTCACATGGTCATGGCACTGGTTCTAGAAGGGATGACCTAAGCATAAATGTTATGTCAAACTACGATTACATTGCAGACATGTGGAGGTTTTACTTTTTCTTTTTGAGCAATTAGGTTAATAGTATTAGATATTTACACAAATTGCATGGTTGACATTATTCAGATTGAAACTAGGACAAAATTGACAAATAGAAAATTTTTGATTGCCCTTAATTAAGAGAATCTAAATAAAGCTTTCATTACAGGATAAAATTTTGAATAATATGTAGCAAAAAGATGTAATTGAACAAACAACCATGCGATCACAAATTTCCAAGAAAAAGTTTGATAACAAAGATTCTGTGGGCGGTTTAATGGCATGATAGGCATGTAACCAATCAAACATTATTTCCAAGAAAACATCTAAATAAACATGTTTGCAGGCAGGTCCTTTGACGAAATATGCAACCAAAAAAGTGTTATGCATGCTGTAATCAAGTAATGATACATTTTAAATCAATTTACTATGTGTGTATCTGTGTATTCCTTATTACCATTAACCTCCAAATTGTGGATGCCAGGGTTGCCTCCCCCATGAAGTTACAGGTGTCTGGCTCTGATGCAGCCTTTGGAGGGAGAAACCCACATTGGGTAGCTAGGTCAGTTCTTCATAGGAAGCAAGCCCAGATGCACCCTGAGGATTGTGCAAGCACGTTTACCAGTATGCTTAATCTGTAAGGTAAAAAAGAAGGTGAAGCTTCAGTGAGAAAACATGAGCATCAACCCACTGAGGCATGTATGGCTCCTTATAGGGCAGCTGCTGCCTACTTTTCTGTACATACATTAATTGCTGAATTTAGATTTTTTGTTTCCCTAGTCTAAAACAAGAGCTGAATTAGAATTTGATCCCCAAAAAATAGAACATTGAACGCGCATACAAGAATATGCTTGAAACACTACAGCTACATGAATTATCAGACCGAAAAACCAGAGTTTACGGTCTTCGGTGACTTTATGACTCCGAAAACGAATTAGTGATCCACAGTACCAAGACTAATTTGACACACCAATAGTTTGAAACTTTCAAAAACACTAGAATGCAATTATGCACTTAATTTGATATTCAACACACAAGGCGATTTAAGTCCAGAAGGACCAAAATCTAAGCAATACAATGTAAAAAATAAAATAAAATAGATGCACTTCATTTTAACCGTCTGCAAAGCTAGCACATATCAAACGTAAATGAAGATGTTGCCATGGAGAACCACAGACATGAATAGAGAAATCAGATGACTGATGAAAGAATCATAACCAATTTGCATCTGAAGCTATCACTGACCATGGTTGCAGCTCCAGAAAAAATTCAGCCACAGAGCAGATTTAAGGCCACTTGCTCTTTTTGTTCTTGTAACATTATTAACAAAACAATTATCTTCTTGAAGAAATATATATAAATATAAATATATATATATATATATAGAGAGAGAGAGAGAGAGAGAGAGAGAGAGAGAGATCTATGTGTTACTAATCCTGGATTCTGAAGATAGGTCTAATGCTAGACACAAGTACAGAAGGTAGGATATTTTTATTTTTCCAGTAGGATAATGAGAATGACCTAAATTTAGAGTAGGGTGTATGAAGCTCATAGGTACATAAAATATCAGGATTCTCAAGGATGCACTTGCCAACCAAGGAAATGTCAGATCTGACATTGTAATACAGAAAAAGAAAATTTGAATGTCATCTCAACAGGATATTCATATATATCCTTACATGAAACTAACACTTCTTAACTGCTTCAAAATCATGGGCATGTCAACTTACAGTAATTCCAACAAAAGGCATCCAATTACTCCTTTTACTAAAGGGGTAAGTTTAAAAAAATGCTTTCATTAGTTACTTTGAGTTGAACATTGCAAGCTTGAGAGACTGCTAATGCAGTGCATGAAACTCAAGCACAATTCAAGTAAAAATGAAAGGCAATGCACCTTGTGATATAAAACCACTAGCTTCAAATAAAATAATCCTGAACAAAATCTCCTTGTAATGTAAGTGCTAAAAAAATCTCTGTTGAATCAATATTCAAGCAATAAGTAGCTGTTCTTCAAGAGGGCTATTAAAAATCAATAACCATGTAATGACTACAGAACAAAACATTTTTCCAATTTAGCACAATACTCTTAAAACCATTTAATCACTTGCATTACTAGACGAGATGTCAGAAACTATAGAGCTTTATGGATTCAACTTGAGTCTCAACCAGGAACAACTCATCTCATATATACCATTCACAACTCCAATTGCATCTTCAATTCTAGGATCTAATTTCCCCCAATAACACATCTCCATCCCTCTATTTGTTTTGTTTAGTTGAACATCCACACTCCCACCCTCTACTTTTCATTTGTGTGTGTATATGTGTGTGTCCGAGCGCGCGTATAGAGTTATTCATTAATTAAGGTGAGCTTTCTTGAACTGCCCAGCTTCCTTATGTCTCAGTTTCAGTGTCGATATCTTTCACCATTACCAATAATGACTTGTGTACAGTTATCAACCCATCTAAGAGTGTATGGCTCATCAACCTTTATGTGTTTAGTTAAGCTGAAACTATGCATAGCGCGAGTATAGTCACACCCTTGAAGTACAAACAAAAAGGTAAACACTGCACTGCAAACTCTTAAACCACAATCTCCATAATTCTAAGCAGAACCCTCTTCTAATCTCAGTACTGCTTATTTTCTATCAATGAAATTATATATCAGGATACAAGCAGATGAAAAATACTGCATAGTAGCTTGAATTTTAGAATCTCCAACATCTTATCTCACATCTACCCTGCATTTCTGTCTTTTCTCCCCTCTGCACTTCTGTTTCCAATCTAATTCCTACAAGATCAACCCCATTCTCCTCCCCCACTTTGAATTCTCCTTTTTTTCTTTGAGTGCCTATACTTTCTAGTAATCAGAAAAAAATTACGTGTGCATGGTGCGTGGTGCATGGACACCTCTAATAGGAAAGAGAAGTGTCTGCTCGCTAGGAGTATAACACGTCATTCAAATCGAGTAACAGTTAGCACACAAAACTTTGCTGCTCAACAAGTGTTGATTAAGAAATAGCATAAAGGCGACATGCATATAAATCAAAAACACGTGTGCATTCCAATTTTGGTCTACGATATAAATCACGATCGCCTCAACTAGCAACAAACAAAATCTTGTGAACTAGCATGAAAAAAGAAACTGCATTAAACCATTTCCAATTCAAGGAAAAAGACAACGTCTAAATTTGATTTTGTTATTATGCTTTATTCGTCCAACTTGTAGCTGATAACTGATAACTGATAACCCCTATGTACATCTGCAACTACTCATAACAGCTAAAATGGTACAGCTCTTCTGACTATTCATTGACCTTCTTACGAAAAGACAAAAACATGATACATCTGTATTATCCTTTCACCTTCTCAGATCTATCATTGTTATACCTTCTGTGTTCAAAATGTTTAGAGCAGTTCACAAGTCTTCAAAATCGCCACCAAACATTTAACTAAAAGCAGCCTCATCCCATCTAATCCTGAAAGCAGCATATTCAAATTCTCTGTTTCATATACCAAGTCAAACAGCAACCAATTAAGATTAATATATGTTTTGCACATTACACAAAAATAAAGCAAATTAATCTACTGAAAACAAACCAAAGGATTCATAAGATTTCACCTTCAATGGAGTTTCAGGAACCTGGTAGGAATTGGTAGATACTGAATTGAGCCACAACCCAGGAAACAGATGCTGCAAAACAAACAAAACCACATCAAATACCAAGCAATTCAAAACCCTAATGACCCCAAAAGACATAATCACACAGAACCATTCCCAAAACCTCAAAAACGTTTTAAAATTAACCAACCCCAGCTATAAAAAATAAATAAAAAATATATAAAAAAACTCAAATTAAATTCAACAATACAGACATCAAGCTGTTTCTGCACATTCTTAGCTCTCTTCTTTGGGCGCCTGGATGGCCTGGCTCCAGTCATAATAAAAATGTCCTCCTCAATCTCTTCTTTTGTTAAAGAAACCGATATCTTCAGTTTATTGTCCTTCTTTTGAGCACCTTTGCCTCCAGCTTTAGAAGAGCCCCCAGCCGCCTCGGTTTTGTTCTGCTGCACCAGCGGTGCACCAGTCTTCAATGCACCAGCACGACCATTGGCCTTAGGCACCGGTCTCCTGGGCCTGAGATTCCAAGTCTTCTGAATCGTCTCTTCATCCTCCAGCGCTGCTAAAGCAGCAGCAACAGAGCTCTCTTTTTCATTTTCCGGTTCAGGTTCAGGTTCAGGCTCAGGCACTACAGCAGCCTTTTCTTTGCTCCGAATCCGGATGCAAATCTTCGATTTCTTATCCTCAGCAGTCGATTTTGGCTTCTGGGTCTCCGGGCCGTCGATCACTTCCGTGGCGGGAATTGGGTCGGCTTCTTTTTCGACATTGGAGGACTTGGGCTCGGGCTGCTTAGCTACCCGGTCAAACTGTCCGAGTTTGGTGTTGCTGCTCAGTTGCAGAGAAGGGTTGTTATTTCCGCTGCATTTCGTGCTGGTCTTGTTGTTTTCGTTGCTTTTGGTGGTGGTGGTGTTGTTGCTCATGGCCCATTTCAACTGGGGCAAAGGGAGGCCATGGTCTTGGGCTTGGTGGACAAGAGACTTGGAAGGCACAGTGGAGGCCATGGAATCGGGTTTCGGGTCGGGCTCGGATATGGTTTCGGGTTGGGAAGAGACTGAATTGAACACCATGAAAATGGGTTGGCTTGCACTGTCTCACTGAGACTGAGTAGAATCAGAGAAGATGCTTGCAGTGGTGGGGTTTCAGTGGTTTTGGCATCGAGACAATTTATAGATTGACAGAGAAAAAGAGGAGTGGCTTGGGGAAGAGGGAGAGATAGAGAGAGGAAGGGCAGTTATGATCCTACTGTTTCTGGAAGAAGCATACATTGTTTCTTGTTTGTTCTTTTGTGTCTTGTGCCCATAATGCCCCTCTCATTTTCTTGTATTTTGCATCACTAAATTGACCTTTTTTTTTTGAACGAATGAAAAAAAAACGTAAACATGTTTTTACCTTCTACCTTTTTTTTTATCCCCTGTTTCTTTAACTGTTGTTGTTTTCTATGAAACTATACAAATATTATTTGTAAAATAAAAAGGAACAAATATACTTGAATAGAGATAAGGGGAAGTTAGTTGGGAATTGAAAAATGAAGAGTTAAACTGAAAGAGAGATTGAATAAGTGCAGAACTAGGAATACATGATTCTTCGTATATTCTGTATTAAAAGAAACCCTATGCACTTAGCCGATTTTTTGGAAGTTCTTCCATATGTACAATGTGGTTAAACATAATTTTAGATGCACTTCTAACCTTAATGTTCATTAGTAAGTTACTAGGTCGTTGAGATTAACTTGGTAAGCCAATAATTCGACAATAAGCACTTATTTAATCATGCTTAAATTAAATTTACTGTGTCGTATCAATAATTAAAAATTTATAAGCACATTCATGAAGAAAAAAAAATATAGGTTAACAATAAAGTTATTTCAAAGGCTTCTCAATTCTAAACCCTAGTGGAGGATAGGTGTTTAATTATTGTTAATCACAAGAAAGAAAGAAAATTAACCTTAAAATTTTACATTGTCAGTGGTTATTATTCCTTACATTTTTAAATATTTATAGAAAGTTTATGTGTTAGTGAAATGTAATTTTTTTTGGGGACAAAATCTGGAAAAATTAAAGATCAAATGAAAATAAAAAATAAAGTTAAATATCACATTGCCCTTTAGATTCAAATTTTTATCTCCTCATTCAATTTCTCGTCTGGAAAAATTAGGTATAGCTATTAATTTCAGAATCTAGATGGTTTTTGCACCAATTATGTATTGTCATGTTAAATTTTGTACAATCCTTTTTTGGGGAAACACTTTGGACCAAGTTGTTCATTGCATATAAGGAAACGGTAAAAAGACGTCCAAATCCTTTTCTTCTTATCCAAGATGGAAAAAGTAACAAGCTTTTTTTTTTTTTTCTTTTTGGTAATAAAAGTTAAAATGGAAGCTTTTTTTTTTTTTCCTTTGGAAAAAAAATATATATAAAAAAAAAGAAGAAAAAGAGTACGTTTGACTGCTTGAAGGGATATGACTCGTGGACACCATGAAGAGATGAGGTGGCAAAATGTGGGCCCTGCGATAGGTCCACCTGGAACCGTTATGTTGGTTTCCATTTCACGGTTTTGCTAATCTGTCTTTTTCGGTGGGGCTTTAGTTTAGATCAGTCCCCTTCAAGGACCTAAAACAAAGTACCTAAAATACTTCTTTATGAAGTCAAAATGTCCATTTCAAGAGAAGAGTTGCCTTGTATGTGTGGGACCCACCACCTATGATCTTAAAAATTATAAAGAAATTGGATTTTTCTTCAGAATTTTTTTGTCTTTGGGTTTGGTACTAGAAATTTACATGAAAATATAATAATTGAAAGGAAGTCTTGAATGACATAGTTTGAGGCCAAGCTCTCAATATCATCACCAAAACAATGGATAGAGGACTTAAGAATCATCTATGCAAAAGCTAGTTTCTAAAATAATATTATAATATGTAATTATTTTAGTATTTTCGGCCAAAAATAATTATTATTTAGTATTTATAAGGAATAATAAATTTGCCTATTTGACCACAATCACATAACCAAAGAACATAACTTGTATTTTGTTCATTTTTTAGGGGACCTAAAAGGAAAACGGTTCGAAATTCGGCAAATAACACTGGCTTACCACATCAGTATTATAGTGTCATTTCTTCTTTTTTAAGAAAGAAAAATCTGGGTTGAGAAATTTTCTCACCATTCCAACATCAGCAACCTATTTTCCATTAGAGGAATTGTCATCTAATCCAACCCCGCCTAACATAGATTCTATTGCATCTTGTAAGACGTCAAGCCCTAACTAGTTTTGTATTAGGATCCGAAACCCAAAAGAGACCTATTTAACTGCTTGTAACTTTATACATAATTTGGTGTAACAGGACACTTCTCTATTGCAAGATTGGGTTTGGGTACTATCAACAAGACCTACCAATAAAGTAATATTTTCTTGATTTAAAAATTATAAATAAATAAATAAATAAAAAGCCAACATGAAGAACAGGATTGCTGGGAACTAGATATTTATGGGTAATCAATGTTGTATATGTAAATCAGTAACTTTTCTTATTCAATTACTGGACAAGTTTAAAATTGAATAATGTCTTTTTTTGGTCAAAAAATCATGTTCTTCTACTTGTATATTTGTTTATTTTTATTTTTTTTCTTATATGCAGAGCCCTCCAAAGTTAACAGGCCCAAAACTTCTTTTAAAGCATAGCCCAAATCTTCTTGTCTTCTTCGATTTCTCTCTTCCCCTGCTTTCAGACTTTATTGCTTGATTAAGTGTTTTGAGATGAGTGAGCAGAGACATTGTGCAAAATAAGCTGGTTGACTGTTCCAAGAATACCAGGTAATCATCATATTGTACAAGATGTATGTTCATGCAGGCTTGTGTTCAAATATGAACACCTTCCTTCCAGCCTCCTCAAAAACTGAAGGGAACCGTTGTTAATTGATCGGCATACTGGAACATGAATACATTCGACGAGGAGAGCGGACCAGTTCCGAGCTTCTGCCAACAGGAAGGCCTCCCACTCTCCTATAGCCTCAGTTTTCCCCTCTAGACAAGGTCCTCTATTTCCTGACTACTGTGGTCTAAGTTTAACTTTAAAGAATATGGAAACTGCGCTTCAAATAAGCAAGCATAAGGCTTTTAAAATTAAACAAAGACCATTGATCAAGATAGCCATAAGCTTCGACCACCTACTAAAGCTTCTTTCTCCTTCCCGGCTTGGCTTGAACGACTCCCATGGAGGCTGACCTCAAACATTGTAGCCCTGTTCCATTAATAGTGACATAAACATGTTCAACAAAAGCTTCATCCTCCAGCTGGTGGCTGGTGCTGAAAACACATTGTGAACAAAATATACTGAATTGGAAATAATGGGAATGGAACACAAAAGAGAAGACAAATGCAGCATGGATAAGCAAAACCCCTTTCCAAGTTTCAGAATGGATAAAGAGGTGTACATGTGCTTAAAAAATCACTTTTCTAGAAATACCTGAGACTACATCAAGCAGTAATTCAACAGGAATAGTAACAGAACATGTGTACAACGAACAAACAACACTTCGTTTCAACGATATAGATTCAATTCCAATTGCCACACTAATTTTATGAGAATTGCTTGAGGCTTGCACTGAGAAAATAGGGTTTTGGCATATGCCCAAATGCATGACTTGAAACAAGATATGAAATCATGCTGCTGAATTTGATAAACATATCAAGAAATCTAGACACATAAGTAAAGCATGTAGCAAGAATCACATGGCAATGAGAATATTTAGAAGGCACAAAACAAAACTTACTTTCAATAATATGAATCATTATAACTTCACTTGCTCCTCTACATTAAGATTATAAGTTAAGGATTATGATAAGAAAAAGGTCAAACACCAGCACAGTGGCTGAGAACCAGAAACTATCTCTTGTTATCATTACTTGAAATCTGATAAACATCTACAAGTCTCTCACAATGGAACAATCAAAGAAAGTTAAATCTTGACAATTTCCTAACGGTATCCTTATCATTACCGTGTTGGAAGTCCAAATCCACAGGTAATAATCATATTATACGTAGTTCATTTATACAACAAGCTGTAGTCTATGTGAGAGATGTCTCCAGACAAGTATTAAAAGATTTTCTGTATGAGAAACACTCAAACCAATGTTTTGGAGCAGCTGGGTGAATTCCAAAAGCCCGTGCTACAAATTTCTTTTCACTGGTAGCAATTATGCTGGCTATAGAGTAGCTTTTAGAATACAATCCCTTCTCTTTGAGCCAAACATAAAATCTATATCTGGGCTTGATCCGGTTCTCTAAGTCAAAACACAAAAATGCTGGAAAAATATTGAGGTACTCCAAAGAGGGTTTCATTTCCTCACTAATAAATTTTACTTTCGCTTCTAGAGATTCTGGGCTCTGATTCAGGATCTTCGGTGCTGTTCTTATCATCAAACAAAGCTTTGAGAATTCAATGCCTGTAGAAAGAAGGCTATCAAACCGCTTTTGTAGCTCACTGCTTCTGCCATGCAAACGGGCTAAGACCAGTAGAGTCAAAGGGTTCTCTCCAAACCCAATGCCATGCAAAAAATTCAATTTTGTCAATGTATGAATGGGTGTTGACGAAGATTGGATCCTCTCCAATCCATCACTAAATTCTTTCGCAGTGTCTTCATCAAGATCACTGATTACATAATTAGCTAACAATTGATGTTCATTCTTAATCTTAGTGAAGAACCATTCATGAAGATCCAGAGCCCTCACTAGATGTGGTAAATTTGCCATTTTATTTCTTCCCATGGCATGAGGGTATTTTTCACTCACAGCCTCTAATTCTTTCACGTCCAATCCGAAATGTTTCAACAATCCCAATGCTGATATCAATGGTGTTTCCAGATCAAGGTTTAAAATCTCTGGACTTTGAAGAAGCAACAAACCTACATCCTCCTTCCTAACACCAAACTTACAAAAGTACTTTGCTTTCTGGAACAAAACCTCTGCTGGGCATTCAAGAAAAACATCTTTCCTCCTACCCAGAAATTCCCCTATCTTCCCATTCTCACCACCCAAATCGTAAAACACCCGAACTTTCTTACAAACCTCATACCAAGACTCCACATTTGCCTCAGCAGAATTTTCAATATCAAACTCCACAAAAACCCCTTTCAAATCATCAAACAATGCCACAACATCACCACCCAGATCACCCTCCAGGCTCAACAAATACGGGAAAGCCAGGCACATACCCACAACTGAATGATTACCAAATCCATATTCCTTAAACCTACTAAGCCTAGCTTTTAACACCTTTGAACTCTCTCTAAAAATAGAAAGCTCCTCTTCATACAACTTCCCTAACATATTCCAAGGAAACCCAAATGCAGAAAGTTCACAAGCAGCATCCAAAACAGTCCCATCTTCAGAGAGGAAGTACTTGTTGGGAGGCACAAAGTGACAAACTTGACTGTAATCTATGCCAATGCTTTCAAAGAAAAACTCAAATTCATTGATGGGGTGGTACCTGAGGAACCTCTGGATGCGATTTGAGAAACTCGGGGCCGAAAAATCGACCCTTTTGATGATATTGGTGAGGGAGAACCGGCAGTTCTTGCTAATGTGCTCGGCGGATGGGAAGGAGAAGCCCCTGGTGCCGTGGAGGTAGTCGGTGAGGACCTTCTGGGCTCGCTCGACGGCTTCGGACTTGTACTTGTGGGGGACATTGGAGAGTTTAGGGAGCCTTGTGCTGGTTTTGGTGGCAGTGGAGAAGTGATGGGAAAGTAGGGTGTAGAGAGATTTGGGGAGGGACATGTTCAAAGGGTTTTTCAGAAAATACGAGTTTTATGGGAGAAACATAAGAAACAACTTTCATAAACCCCCATCTTTATTTGGGTTAAAATTTGGCACTCTCAAAAAAAAAAAAAAAAAAAATTTACTCTCGATTGTCTGCCATCAAATGTAAGTTTCTTTTGCTTTTTTGGATCAAGAAAATAACAATAACAAGTAAAATTACTTTTTGCATAGAATAAACCAGTTTTTTTTAAATATTTATAGAAGGGCAAAGTTTACCTCATATTTCTTTTCTTTGTCACTAAAAAGTCAATCTGTAAACTCATTCTAATCCTAACACATTACCTCACCCTCTTTCAACACGTAAGCCAACTCTAAGGATTTCATAGGCCTTCTTCAACCCATGAGGGGCTAAATCCAAATTTTCCCCCTTCAACTCTCCAATGTCCCCCACAAGTACAGAGAACCGGATCAAGCCTATATATTCAAAACAAAACAAAACATGAGCTTATTCAAATGTTGTCGTTGGATTCCAACTGTAACTACACAATTGAGCGACACGTGGCGGCGAAGAAGAAGACAAAAGCAGCAGCAAATCTGGTGCTGGGGCTTACGTCAGAATCTCTTCACATGTAGTTTGTTTTAGATGTAGGTGGGCTCCACCAAAATTTTTGGGTCCAAGCAATACTTGGACTGGTATTTGGGTTCAAGTTTGGGTTTTCCCAAATTTTGGCCTATTCATTTTGTTGGGTTGGGAGATGTTTTGGACAAATATTTTGGGTTTAGCCCCTTGGGTTGAAGATGACCTTACCTCACATTTCTAATTTGTCTCATTCCCTTCCTTCCTACATTTTCTCTTCATGCCCTAATCATATGGAAACTTTTTATTTATTGATATTAATATTGCTGGATGTGTAAAGGACTTATGATTCAAGTGGTTGTTTAGATAAATTGGGAGTTCAATGCAAGCTCAATGTGATATACTTTTACGAAATATGGTTTCAAATAAACTCACCCAACGCTCGAACTTGAAAAATAAATCTTACGACATATAAATCAATTGATATATATTGGAAATTTTTAACAGGCCGAGGGGGCAAATCGAAAGAAGGTCATCAATTTAGGGGCAACTGCTAAACTTTTTCCTACATATTCATATAAAAATAAGTTCAAATAAGGGATTTATTACTTCATGAAAAGCAAGAGAAACTTTGTTACAATCCATTTGTGCAAAGTATTCAAACCATTAATACAAGTGCTAGTGAGCATCTGACTTTGTTACAATTGATACTTATGTGTTTAGCATGTGACTTTGTTACAATTGATACATGTGTTAAGCATATGTCTTTGTTACAAGGAAGGAAAACTTTGTTATAGTCCATGCTTGGATATCTAAAACATTTGTCTCCTTCATTGTTTACTCATTGTGATGCATCAACATTTGGTGTGAATCTTGTGTCTTTGCTAAAAGTCATGCTAAGTTTGCTACTAATGGAAAGAAGTGCGTCGTTACTTTTGTTGATGATTGTATCCGATTAATTAGAGTTTATTTGATGGCAAATAATTGGTTCAAAATTATCAAATTCATAAATTCCTAAATGGGTTCAAATTAAAAAAAATCCTTTAAATCCAAATCAAAGCCACACAAACTCAACTAGTGAAGTACGCTAATTATAATTTCACAAAGAATACATAGACAATCTAGCATCCTAATAGACGTCACTGCAATCAAATTTGAATCACTGTTCCAATGGAATGAGTTGAATGAAGGGCAATGTACCTCATATACGAGTTTAATCATACTGATAACTACCCAGCAAAAAGGCAAGACTGACCAGTCCTGACTGAGGAGTTCTGGTAAGGTGAGAAGGTATATAACAAAAACCAAAGGGTCAAACATGTAATTTTACTTGAACTACAAAACCCTTTCAGCCTATACGGCTAACATCCCTTTCACGATCAATTTTATTTCCGCCGACCGAAACAAAACATAACCCAAAAAAAACAGAAACAGAAACTCAAACCAAAATGGCGCAACCAGGCCAACTGCCCATACACCCCCAAATCCAAATGCCACCTACCACCCTAATACCCATACCCGGATCCGAACCCGCCCAATCAGCGGCCCTGAAGCGCCGCCGAGAGGACGAGTATCCTCCGGTGTTGGCCGGGCCGGAGCCCCAGGAACCCGGGGCCAAGCGCCGCGCCAAGGCCCAAGACGTCATCTTCAGAATCGTTGTTCCGTCGAGGCAGATCGGCAAGGTCATAGGCAAAGAGGGGTGTCGAATCCAGAAGATTCGCGAAGAGACCAAGGCCAATATCAAAATCGCCGACGCCATCGCTGTGTGTAACTCTCTCCTCGATTTCTTTTCTTTAGGGTTTCGTAATTTTTTTTTACTGTTGTTTTGGGTTTTGAATTTTTTTTGCCCTTTTTGCAGAGGCACGAGGAGCGTGTGATTATAATAAGTTCGAAGGATAGTGATAACGCGAGTACTGATGCCGAGAAGGCGCTGCAGCAAATAGCTGGGTTGATTCTGAAGGTGATCAATATTGTTATTTTGTGCTTTCTTGGTTGTTACGGTCATTATGGTCAGGTTGATATTTTTTGGTTGTTATGGTCAGGTTGATATTTCTTGGTTGTTATGGTCATTATGGTCAGGTTGATATTATGAAATTGCAGGGTTCAAATTTCTTGCCTGATAGTAATCTTATGACTTAATTGGATTGAATGAAGCATTCAAGCTGTTATCTTTTATAGTACGCTTGAAACCATATGTATAATTGCAGATAGTATTAAGTTTTCAGTTTTATGGTCTGGTTGACAATCACATCTATATTGTATAGAGGTTATTTGTGCTGAAAGTTGAGTCTTTACCTGCAAAAAGCTGCTACAAACGACCTCTCAGTTATTTCACCACCTGCTTGTTATCTTGAGGCATCTTAATTTTAGGTAGTTTTCGCCATGTAAAGAAATAATCACAACTACTAAGTGCTAAAATTTGATGTGTTTCAATTGGATTTTCAGAGTCCTTGTGTTTCTAGCTTAAAAGGGTTAAGAGGTGATTTTGGGTTTGTGAATTTTATAATGAAATGAATGATTTCTAAATGTATGCTATTAACAGGAAGATGATAGTGGTGCTGAGGCAGCAAAAGTTGGTGCAGGACATGTGGCAGCCAATACCATTAGACTTTTGATTGCTGGGTCCCAAGCAGGTTCATTAATTGGGATGTCTGGCCAGAATATTGAGAAATTGCGGAACTCCTCTGGTGCCACGATCACAATTCTTGCTCCAAATCAGTTGCCTTTGTGTGCATCTGCCCATGAATCTGATCGAGTGGTACAGGTGAGTTTGTCAGCATTTTGAATTCAAAATGGTGATGTGGCTTTTGGTACTTTTCGTTATTTGAGATTGTTGGTTGATCTTGATATGTAAGATTGAAAAACATTTTTGTGTTAACGGTTTGGCTTTATCTTACAGAACCTGTACTTAGTTTTGGCTCTACTATTTTTTCTCTATCAAGGTTGACTGATAATTGACGTTATTATTAGGTATCAGGTGATGTGCCTGCTGTTCTGAAGGCTTTGGAAGAGATTGGTGATCAACTAAGGTTACATTAAATTCTTGTTTACATGGTGTTCCGAACTATTCTTGCTCATTCTTCTTTTCTGAAGTCAATTTGCTTGACCTTCTATCAATTTAATGTTGTTTAGAGAAAACCCACCCCGACAAGTGATTTCCATCAGTCCAGCATATAACTATACAACAATTCGACCACCTCAAGTTCAACCGTACATGGACCCAACTTCAGGTTATTCCACACTTTCCATATAAAAATAACTAAACATTACAAACGCCACCTTATTCGGTTCTATCAAGTTTTAATTTTTTGTCTCATAACCACATCATCTTTAGGACAACCAATCTTGCAGCTGAATATATAACCTTCGAGATGGTGATATCGGAAACACTAGTTGGTGGGTTGATTGGTAGATGCGGCTCCAACATTCAAAGGATCAGAAATGAGTCTGGAGCAATGATCAAGGTGGGCTGGGTTTTATCGTTGAGCATTTATAAGCAGTGTCCCTGGTTTAAAGTGGTCATTCTCATTTATAGTTCTCAATCATTTGGTTTTTCCTGTGAATTACTTTGTGTTTTATGGTAGCTAATATGGTTTTGTGTTTTGTAGGTTTATGGCGGGAAAGGTGCGCAAAAACATAGGCAAATTCAGTTTTGCGGTAGTGCACAACAGGTTATCCATATTTTTTTTTTTGGTACCTTTCTTGCCAATTTGTTGTAAAAACCATCACTGAGTCAGTGAAAAATGTTGTGTTAAAGCCACTGTAGCATGGACTGAGGACTGAGTGATGGATTGTAGTTTGTCATTTATCTAAGCGCCATCATTAAGAAAACAGAAAATTGAAAGAATAAATTTTATACAAATTCTTGTCCAGAAATAAAGTCGTTTTTAGTAACTAGTTCCACTTTAGATTATTTAATAAATTGTTGCCAAGAGAGTGCTTGCAGTTGGGTGGTGTTGGGCTGAATGTTATCTTTTTAACCTTCCATATTTCAGAACACTACCAACAAGTTAAATTAATTTTTGAAATGCAAACTTTGTAATTTGAAAAGGCTCAGGTTGCTTAGTCGAGAAGCAAGTATGCTGGTATTTTATTTATTTATTTAAAATATATGGACTTTTCATTCACACAAAATCTTTGGTTGTGTACCAGGTGGCACTGGCAAAGCAGAGGGTTGATGAGTACATATATTCTCAGCTGATACAACAAGCTGGTGCTCAACAGCCAGCGTAAGTTTCCTGCGTTAATGCTTTTTTCTTTTTATCCACGTCTCCATTCAGCTGTCACATGTTGCTAGCATATATAACATGATTCTAGAAGAGTGATATTGTCGTCCTCTCTCTCTCTCTCTCTCTCTCTCTCTCCAAACTTCTTACCGAGGATGTATAAGTTTAGTTGCTCTATTTAGCCTATTTCTAATCTAATACAGATGTTCTATCCTCAGTTTACAGTGAAAGATGAAGCAGGAAATTCAGATATTCGTCTTCCGTCTCTACATTCAGCACCACATAATCTGTTCCTGTTAACCGCTGACCCTCAGTGCTTCATAGCGAATTTATGAATGTGAGTCATGCAGTTGGATTGCCTGGAAAAAATGATGTACCAGATCATGGAAATTTGGCAATATACAGTAAATCTTGTTTGTAATGATTGCGTTTGCAAGATATTTGAAGGAGGTCAAAATCTTTTAGATGTCCGAGTGTTACTTGTAAATTCATAAGGCTTTAAAAGATAGGTCTGGTGTTTGTGCATTTTGTTGGGTTAAGAATTCAAATGAAGTTGGTCATTTGAGGATGACAATATAAATAAACAGTAAAACCTTCGTAAGGGAAACTAAGTACAGATCTTTCAGCATAAAAACCAAGGCTTTCAATTGAAGAAACTCAACAGGGTCTTTGTATATTAAATTACTTCCATAAAATTCTGAAACTTTACCCTTTTTTCTCTTCTCTACAAGAAAATTCATGATTTGAATGGCCGAATAAATATAGTAGTATGATAAATGTAGTGCATATGTACACCATTTCTATTTGTTGCTTGAGCAATAGACAGGTTCTTTCCAAGTGAAACTTGTTAACGACAAAAGCAGCATGATGCCAACAAGAGGAAAACCATAAATCTATTGTCATGCTACTATAAGCTAACCATAAATCAACAACACAAGGTTGTGCCTCTTGTGGTTCCATTAGAGCATCCAAAGTTCGTTGTATAAGTTGGAAAAAAGAAAGAAGAGAGCGGTCTAGTGATACTTCTTTCTCAATATTGAAAGAGGTCCCAGCCAATTCGAAAAAATCATTCCCCAATGATTGAAAATAAAGAGGTATTGTAATATTAGTTGGAAAGTTAAGAATTTTTTTAATTTTATTTAAGTATTTGAGATTGAATGATATTTCCTTTTAGTGATATTTCTTTTTTCAATATTAATAAAAAAAGTTATTTATCTATATATATAAAGCAAAAGGCAGAGAATGGTGAAACATTCAAAATACCAGAAAATGCCCTTGGTTAATGCAAAAATTAAGAATTGAAATTATTAATTAAATGAGGATAATATGGTAAATTCACAATTTTTCGTATTAAAAAAATTAAAATTAAAAGAAAATTCAGATAATGGATCCTATTTTTATGGAACACAAATATCCATTATCTTTTTTAATTCTAAAATAAATTTAATTTTTTTTTTAAAAAAAACCTCTCGCATGCGCGGAAGCGCGTGCAGAGAGGCTAGTATATATATAAAGCAAAAAGCAGAAAATGGTGAAACATTCAAAATGCCAGAAAATATCCTTGATTAATGCAAACATTAAGAATTGAAATTATTAATTGAATGATGATAATATAGTAAATTTACATTTTTTTATATATTTAAATTAAATTAAATTAAAATTAAAATCAGATATTAGATTCCATTTTTATAGAACACAACTATTCACTATTTTTTTTAATTCTAAAATAAATTTAAAATTTTTTGAAAAAAGTCACTCACAAACGCGGAAGCGAGGTTAGTTTACTTTTAAATTTCATTTCAAAAAGTTGCGTTTGAATATCACAATGCTCGGACAAAAGAAATGGAAACATTGTCGGTGCCAAAGCCCAAACAGAAAAACAAAGATTAAACGCTGAAAAAAGCCTAAACAAGCGCGAGAGAGAGAGAGAGAGAGAGATATATATAAATAGAGAACCTTGGGGCAGATGGAAAGATAAGAGCCGTCAGTCTCACTATCACCAGTCCACCCTGCAGCTCAGAGCAACCAACAACCGATCAGTGAGAGTGGAAATATTACATCAACTTTTCATGGATGTAGTAATTATCATGTCTTCTTGAGTTTCAGAGGCGATGATACTTGCCAGACTTTTACCGACCACCGCTCCATAGCCTTGGTCAACGCCATGTAAGCCGGTAAGCAATCTATATTTATTCGGCCAAGCCCTTACAGCCTGTGTGGAAGTGAATCTATGCTTATATGTTATTCCTAATTTCTATTGAGCTTAGTGCCTGCTTATTATAGATCTACTTATAATTAGAAGAAATTCATGTTTAAGAGGATCAGAAAGTTCCCAGAGTACTAATTCAGAATTTGGCTCTCTTTGTTTTGATCAGTGGGTGAAGCTTAAAAGCATAGCTTATGATGGAGAAGATGTGTTGGATGAAATCAATTGTGAAGTTCTTCGGCATAAAGTAGAATTGGAGAACCATACAAAGAAAAAGGTACTAATCTTTCTTTCTGCCTCCGATCCCACTTCGTTTCGTCAGAAAATGAAACATAGAAGGAAGTCTATGAACCCATCTTTGGTGAGTGAGGCATCTTTCATTGGACTAGTTGATAAGAAAAAACACAAAGATGCAACCCTTCAAGCAATAGAGGACACAGAAAGCAACTCATTCTTTGGTAAGGATGAATGCATCGTTGGAAGAAAGGAGGAAGTGTCAAGTATAGTTGCAACCTTGATTATCTCCAACAGTCAAGAGAGTATTTTGGTTATTGTAGGAATGGGTGGTGTAGGAAAGATAACTTCACATAGGTTAGTGTACAATGAACCTGACCGAGAAAAGATATGTCGTAGTCCTTGATGACATTTGGAACAAAAATGAACAAAAATGGAATAGTTTGATGAGTTGTTTGTCAAAACTCCATTTCGCTCGGGGGATCACCAAGATTGTCACTAAACCTTCTATGAAACAATGTTTTGCATATTGCTCAATGTTCATGAAAGATTTCAATTGGTGAGTTGAAACACTTGAGGTATTTGGATGTTTCTAGAACCAGTATCAAAGCACTTTTCAATTCTATTGGAAAATTTTGTAATCTACAAACATTGAGGATGACATATTGTTTCTCACTTGAAGAGTTTCCAAAGAAACTGCAAAATTTGATCAACTCGAGGCACATTTAGTTTGATGGACATATGAGATTTCCTGTTGGTGTGGGGTGACCAACTAATCTCCAAATATTATCTAAAGTTACAGAAATGGGAGGGGTTGGGAAATATGTGCAACATGAAGAAGAAGCATTGAAAGAAAATTTAGTGGGAAAGACAAACATATACATTTGAAGATTTGTAAGGGACCCAAATAGTATAAGGAGCGACAAGGAGGATAATGTACCAGAAGGCCTCTAACCGCACCCTAATTTGGAAATTTTAGAGATGGATTATTTCATGGTCGCTACATTTCCATCATCGATGATCATGAGTTTGTCGTTGCCAACTCTCAGTCATCTACTTAATCTCAAACATCTTGAGATTAATAGATGGATAACTTTAAAACGTGTGGCAGCTAAGTTTTATGGATATGATGTAGTAGTTATGAGCAAGGAGACAGGGGCTTTGTTTCCAGTCTTGAAGACATTCAAATTAGTGAATGGGCCACAGAACCCCATCTCTCCTGAGGATTTGAAGATAACTTAGTGAATTGAGGGTTGAAGCATGTGATCGATTCACGAGTCTACCAGTGAACCAGAATCCCATACTTCCCTATGACTCAGAATTTACGGTATTCCAGATGACAGAGAATACATGATATGGTTAAACCATTGGAAGTTGGAGAATCACTAGAAGGTGGCGACACAGTGGTTGTTTGAGAACCTCCGATTGAGGTAAAGGAGTGTGGCATCCAGCTAATAGTGCAGGAGCAAGAAGAGAATATGAATACGCAACATGACACCAGGGATCCTTCTTATGCAAGTGTCATTGATGGAGATTTGGCTCAAGACGAGCCAGGAACATACTTGCTCTTCCCTAGATGGAAGCCAATAACAGATCTGATTTGGTTCGATAATCTCTTTGGGGCCTCTGATGAAGATACAGGTGTGGTGTTTACTAACACATTTTATTTTACTCCAACTATTTCTGAACAAAAGAGAGAATATAAAACAATGACACCCCAGATAAATTAGCATCATGATGTATTTTTATTTTAATCTAAGCTGTTGATAGTTAATGCAACATGCCTGAAACACTTCTGTTTCATTTCAAAAGATTTCCTCTAGTGTTTGGGAATTTTTCTTTTATTTGTATATGTTTTTAAGAGAACAGCAACCGGATGATCAAAAGCTTGTTTATCAATGGTCCTCTTTTTTTTCCTTCTTTTTTTCAAAATTGTATTTTTCGTGTTCAGAATCTCGGGCTGTATGAACGTAGGTTAAATTATGATTTTTTTAATTTGTAACAATGTCATTTTGGTGATGCCATAGGAATCATTCTGTTCTGGTTGCAGACTGATGATTTGTGTCAATAACGACAAGCATAAACTTAAGCATTCTGCTTGGAAAATCTCTCATATATGTACTTGTTCAGTAAGACTATTCAATTCAAAAAGGAAACTTACAATTTTGTTATAAGGGTTTGAGTTGCCTCCATAATTAGAAAACTATACAATTTTGCTCAAACTATGGTGCAAAATATTGGTCAAATTGGTTGCTTTGGTAATGGGCCTGAAAATAATTCTGCCACCATAAAATAATCAACAAAGGATTGTCAAAAAGGGATAATCTGCGTATAGGGTAAGGTTTTCCCGACAGTCCTTTTCGTCAAGCTCAACAAAAGAAATTATGAGGCCATCTTTTATCAAAAGGCTGACAATATACCTTTCTTTTGCATGAGAGCTGCACTTTAACTGTTCGTTCTTCGTTTTCACATCATAAGGCTCTTGAAGGCTCTAAAAACATGTAAGGGGCTGTTTGGTATTCAATTTGAATACAATTTTTTAAACTCAAACACAGAATTTGAGTCCAAAATAAAGAAAGCTTGTTTCGTAGCTCTATTTTTAAAAACTCTAACTCAAGGACAACTCAAAAATACCATAATCATTAAAAACAAAAAATATATGTTTTTTCAGTTTTTTTTCTAACAACCCACAGTGCCTCTGATACAACACTTCAGTTTATGCTCCTACCTATTATCTGGATATACCAAGAAAGATGTACGGTCTAATGAGGCTACTACGAAGTATTTACTCATGGGTGGGGCAAGCTCTTCTATTCTGCTCTCTCTCTCTCTCTCTCTCTCTCTCTCTCTCTCTCTCTCTTTATTTAGATTTCTAAACAAGGGCGGATTTACACTTGGGCTGGAGTGGGCTCCAGCCAAGTGCTGAATTTTTTATTTTTTAATTTTTTATATTAATTTTTTTTTTGTGTGTGTGTGTAGTTTTAATAGTCTAGCCCTCTATTTAAAATAAGCCCAACTCTCTATGTAGAAATAAGCCCATTCTTGAAGCATATGGGAAATAATAAACATGCAATCCATAACTTATATAAATTTGATTAGAAGCAAACATCAGAAATTTTCTTCTAGCCACTCAAAACGCCATATTTGAACCTTCAGAGCCTAGAATAAATAGCTCTCCCCCTCTAAAAAATTGTACCAACCTATCTTCAGTGGGTTCATCAATCTTGGTATGTTTTTTTTTTTTTTAATTTTAATACTCAATTTCCAATTTTAATTGTTGTTGTTAAGTTTTTATGATTTAAGGTTCGGGTGAAAACTTTTGGGGATTGTTATATATGTTTTATTTTTGCAACTTAAATTATTAATTAGTATATATGATTTTTCGTGTCTAGTATTTCTCGTTAGGATATCATGTCACATGATGATAATAGACCAACAAAGAGAGCAAAAACTATTCTTCAAAAAAAAAAGGGTAAAGATAACAAGGATACACACACCTTCTGCATATAATGTTGATACTTCAATTCCTGAGGAACTTTCTCAACTCGGATCTCAAGTAGTTGAACAATGTGTTTGATTTGGTATTTATTTATATTTTGTACTTCTTTGTGTTATATTTGCTCGTAATGTGGCCTGTTTGATTTATAAAATTTTATTCACATTTTTGTTTCATGAGGAAAAAAAAAAAGTCTTATAATATATCTCCTGTTAAAAAAAAAAGAAAAAAAGAAGCCAAATCCTATTAAAATTCCTGGGTCCGCCATTGTTTCCAAACATTTCCGGCATAATCAACATTGCAATGATAGTCAGTTTAAGGTTTTCTTTATACTTGAGTCGACGGCTAAAAGTGACTGGAGGTGGCCAAATTTTAAGGTTTTCCGGCCAAAGGTTTTCGTTATACTTGAGTCTCTCTCTCTCCTCCTGTCAGTATTTAATTTTCACATCTCTCCTCTCATAGACACCACAAAGGGCAGTTTGTTTATGAAAATTTTTCACCCTCTTCCATGGCTCTTGTGAGAAAAACTCAAGGGGAAACCTCCTCTTCCAGTACTATGTGTCCTTCTCATCGATGCAGTAGTTATCACGTGTTCATGAGTTTCAGAGGCAAAGACATGTAATGCCTACAAGAGCAAAATAAGCATAAAACTAATTATATTGGATTGGATTGGATTCTCATAAGCAAATTTGTCATCCGATCTAATCATGTTGGTTTTGAAAATTACGGATCCAATCTAATCCACCAAATCATCGAAACCAATTGAAATTAAATTAAATTTAATTGGATTGTCGGATTGAACAGATTGGATTCAATCTTGTACACCCATAACAATCAGCATAAGTTTCCCGGGTTAATGCTTGTGTCCTTTTATCCACGTCTCCATTTGGCTGTCACATATTGGTAGCGTATATAACACGATTCTCTCTCTCTCTCTCTCTCTGTCTGTCTGTCTGTATATATCCCACTATTTAGCCTATTTCTAATATAATGCAGATGAATCCTCAGTTTACAGTGAAAGATGAAGCAGGAAATTCAGATCTCCGTCTTCCTTCTCTACATTCAGCACGACATAATCATTTCCTGTTAACCGCTGACCCTCAGTGCTGTTGGAAAAACAATAATCAATGACTATTTAAAATAATTATATATTAACAATATCAACAAAATAAATACTAACTGTAATACAAAATACAGTAAACAATAACAAATACAACAAACTTGGATTCGAGATAGAGGCTTGAAGATTTGATGCAATGTCCAGTAATTTCACCCATTCTCGGTGCTTGAAGTTCTATATGCTTGTAGAATGCTTTTTCTCTTTTTTGTGTGTCAAACGAATGAGGCTTTGTTTGATTCAGTCCTGATCTCTTGGACCACAGGAGTCCAAGAGATTGTGGTCACTCACCGTTGGATATTAATCTAATGGTTCAAAAAAGTTTCTTAAAAGGAGTTCAAGATTGAGTGAACCGTTGAATTTACATCCAACGGTGAGTGACCACAAATATCTTGGACTCCTGTGGTCCAAGAGATCGGGACTGTTGTTTGATTTAAATTTGTTGTTTGATTTAAATAAACTTATGAAACCTTATCAGAAGAGTCACAACGATTAGAAAATTAAATATTATATAATTTTATATAATATTCAAAGCCCAAATCGTTTTTGAAGCCCAATTGGCTTCCACTTGGCCTACTTCTATTTACTAAGTGTGGGACTTCCACACTTAATAAAGATCTCACTCTTTCTACTTCCTATTAATGTGGGACAAATGTTCTTGAATTTCATTCAAACTTCCAATAAGTGCTTCATAGCAAATTTATGAATGTGTGTGTCATGCAGTTGGATTGCCTGGAAACAGTGATGTACCAGATCTTGGAAATTTGGCAATATACAGTAAATCTTGTTTGTAATGGTTGCGTTTGCAAGATATTTGAAGGTCACAATCTTTTAGATGCATAAATCCTAGTGTTATTTATAAATTCAGAAGGCTTTAAAAGACAGGTCTGGTGTGTGCATTAGTTGGGTGAAGAATTCAAACGAAGCTGGTCATTTGATGGTTCCAGCATTTTGGTCAGCGGGAGGATGACAATATAAAATGCGGAGTTGAGCACAAAAACCAAACAGATATTTCAGCATAAAAACCAAGGCTTTCAATTGAAGAAACTCAACAGGGACTTTGCAAATCAAATGACTGATACAAAATTCTTAATCCTTTACCCTTTTTTCTCTTCTCTACATGAAAATTCTTGATTTGAATGGCCGAATAAATATAGTAGTATGATACATGTAGTGCATACGTACACCATTTCTATCTGCTGTTTGAGCAAGTTCTTTCCAAGTGAAACTTGTTAACGACAAAAGTAGCACGACGCCAACAGGAAAACAGGGGGCTGATAAGGCAATACTAATGCACCATAATAATATATAAATCCATTGTCGTGCTACTACAAGCTAACCATAGATCAGCAATACAAGGTTGTGCCTCTTGTAGTTCCATTAGAGAATCCAAAGTTCGTTGTATGAGGTAATCCAATCCAATGAACATGCTAGACTGACAAATAAAAACCTAACTGGCTCTCAAACAACCTCTCTGGTATGACCATAGCATTAGAACATGACAGAGCTAAAGAGAAGGGGCAAGGAAAAAGAAAAACCGCAAAACAGACACAGGTTAATCTATTTGAACTTGACAACGCTTTTTGAAGAAAGAACTGCTCAAGAGTTGTGAGCATCAATCAGGTAAGAATTTTCATCTACCGTTACGAATTCTTACCCGAATATTCAGATGAAGAGAAAAACTTACATAGAGAAAAGGTTATAGAATGAACATCAATCAGGTAAGAATTTTCATCCCATGAGAAATGCTAACGCAATTGTAATAGTTGAAAATCTATAAATCATTCTGTCAGCTGTATGGTGAAAAAAAATTTAGGCTAGAATATTCAATTCCAGAATGAACCAAAAAAAAAAAATTTTGACAAAACCATTTCACAGATACTATAAGAGCCATGTTAACTCACAAGCACAGGATACAAAGAATACACCCATTAGCACTGCTTGATGACACTAGATTCTTCATACCATCTCAAATTAGCATACATATGCATCCGAATATCCACAACTACACATACCCTACCCTTCCTTTCACTTGGATTACTCACTTCTTTTTTTCTTTACACTTTTGGCTGTGCTTTAACAATAACTTAACTGAAAAAGCTAAGCCCAGAACCAAGAAGAGCAAGGGACCAGTATTCAACTTCTAAAGCTAAAAGTCATAGACTGAAGAACTAATTCACTTAAATTATAATTCTTAATAATAGAGCTCCCCTACCTTATTCCCTCACAATTCTAATGCATGTAGTCTCTCAAATTCATACACATTTGGTGCTAAATAAACAGAGATACAAGTTTATGCAATATATCAGGGAATAATATGGGGTAAAATCCACAAACAAAATACATACATATTGCACATATGGTTCGAAACTTTGAGACAAAACACCAATGTATCAACCCTAGCACAAAACCTACACAACACAATCTCTGCCTTCCCTTCCATTGATCATATGAACTTGAAAAGAAAAGACCAAGCTTGCTAGAGATACTAATCTGCCCATTAAAGTGAAGTGCAAAATTTGAGGAAAATGCGAGATTTCACAGACAAAAGAAGCTATATTTGAAGCACAGCAACTCTGAATTACCATATATTTCTCTTGACACACAGCACAACAACTCATTGCCTCCAACAGCAAACAAAAAAGGATCAAAATTGAATCCAATCCTAAACGTAAAAAGCAAAAAGAAATTAAAAACTGACTATTCTAGTCGTCGTTGTTGTTCTTCTTCTTCTTTTTGTTCTTGTTGATCAAATCATCAGGAACAACCTTGAGCAGCTTCCGGTCCTTGCTCTTGGCAATCTTCTTCAGCGTCTTCGGATTCGAAATCACCTGCAGCTTGGTCCCGGACCTCAAGATGTTCTCCTGCTTCTTCTTATCCCTCTCCTCTTTCTTCTTCCTCTTCTCCTCCTTGTTCTTCTTGATGTCGCCCTTCAGCTCCGCCATTCTCTCTCTGTACGCCCGCTTTATCTCCTTCTCCTTCGCTCTCTCCTCGAAAGTCGTCCCCTTATGGCTAACCTGCGTCGCCGACGCCCTCTGCTTCCTCGGCTGCTTCCACTTCCGGCCGGAGACTCTCCCGGCGATCACGCCGTCGTAGCTCGGCTTCCCGAAGCTCGGCTTGTCGGGATTGTCTGACGAGGGTACCGCCGACCGCTTTGACGGAGGTAAACACGTGTCGTCGATTTCCATTGCAGCACCGACAGGGCCAAAGACTAAAGCATCTTCGTTGGCGGTGGGTTCGGGGTTTCTCTTGCGCTTGTAGGTTTTGCCGCCGAAGCCTTCGTCTAGGCGGCGGAAATCGATTGTGCAGGCCATGGATGAACTAGGTCTTTAGTCTTGTGCCGCCACAAACACTGGATGTAGCTATTTATATGCAACGATTTTTGGTTTTGAGTATTTATATGTAACAAATTAGAATTTAGCAACGTTTAATGACATTTCATTTTATTTACCAAAAGCCAACTGTATAATAATAATAATAAATAAATTAATTAATTAATTAAAACTTGTAAATTGCAAAATAATATTGACAATTTCTTAAAACATTAAAAACCACTAGACTATTTTCTTTTCAATTAATAGGGCATTCACATACAATTTGTTGAAAAACATATCTCATAAGAAATACTTTTTGTTTTTTTCACTAGTAGATCCTCACATCAAGTAAAAACTTTAAAACAAATATTTTTCTTTGAAAGTAACTCATTTACAAACTTACTAGTAAAACTAGGGTTGGGCATTGAGTTGGAAAATCGAAAAAGCCTACTGAACCGAATTGACTGGTCGGGTTTGATACGGTTTTTCCATATATTTATTTAAAGTCACTTTGAAAATTGAACTAAATCGGCCTAAGTTGGTTTAAAACTTGAAAATCGACAGTATAACCAAACCGAACTCTTCTAAGTTCTCTCTCCCCCCCCCCCTCTTGTTGTTGGTGCTTGTTGAAATCAACTGGATTGAACTGATTTCTTGGTGAATCAATTGTAGTCGGTTGAAGTGCTCTTCAATTCGGTGTCAATATCCGAAAAGGGCACATCGATAAGGTCGGTCAACGTGTGGTTCTGGCCTTATCAGTACAGTTCAGTTTGGATGCCCAATCCTACTTAAAATTAGTGTATTGGGAATCTAAAAGTCCACATGTTGTGTTACATGCCTGTTGTTTTCCAACTTACACTGATCTTTCTTTAACTTATTTTCTACTTGTTTTTATTTTATTAATAGTCACACATAGTTTAGGTAATCTATCTAGATAATTATCTCACCTTTTATTTATTTAGTAATGTAAACTTTGATATGATAGTTGCTTACTTGGTATAAACAAGTGAGATAGGTCCAAATGAGTTGAATAAAAAACAAATGAACTATTGTAACTAACAAACTGTTAGGGTTTGTTTGTGGCTACTTTTATTGGAAACACTTATGCTCATTTTTTTATATTAAAAATCTAAATACTTCCTAGAAAAGCATAGAAAGTTGCTTCATGAAGCATAATTCCTTCTAAGGTTTTACGCCAAATGCTTACGTAAGTGATTTTAGCAATTTTAAAAGGAGTAGTCTATTGGCCCTATTCTCCCCTCTTTGTGGGTGTTTTGCTCTCCCCTTTGGTGGGTGTTTAGCTCGAGCTCTGCTCTAATTTTGAGGCTTCATGCCCCGGCTTCCTTTATTTCCATAGATTCCCCTTTATCTCTCATCCCTTGTATTCTATTGTCCCTTCCTCCACCCATTTACTCTTATCTCCCCCACCCACTCCATTCAAATCCCTTTTCTATGGTATTGGTATCGTCCTTTCCCATTGAAATTTTCTCCTCCTTATTGATATGGCTTCACCATGTGGCTGCTTCGACTAGCCATAAAGGCATTGCGTGCTTATAACACTGAAGGCCTGTAGAGTTCAAACTCTTGCTCTTGCTTGGGTGCCTGCACCACCTCATTCTTCTATGTTGATGTTTGTTTGGCTTTTGTGTTTGTTCTGGTGCTTTGTCAGTTTTGATTTAGGAGGTGATGATCTTCTTGTGGCTAGCTTCTTTTTTCTTGTATGTATTTATGTAATATGTGGGATTTTAAGGTATTTGGGTGGATATGTGGGTCGTACATTTGTTTCTTTTTGTGCCCCTTGGGTGTGGCAGCTCATCCCCTCAACTTGTATCGGTGATATCGTCTCAAGCGTTGGCGGCAGCTCAGCTATGCTTTGTTTGCTATTTTGGCCTTGTGTGGGCTTAATGCCTTTTGGGATTTAAGCTTTCTTTTGCATTTTATTTGGGCCTCTGGCCTTTTTGCTTGTTGCTGAGCTCAGTTGGTTGGGTCTCACTTTTGTTGTTTTGTTGTGTCTTTTGTGGTTTCTTAATGAAATCTATTTCCGACCCAAAAAATTAAAAAAGTCTAGTAATACTTCTTTCTCAAAGTTGAAAGAGGTTTCAACCAATTCGAAAACCTCATACCTCAATGATTGAAAATAAAGAGGTCATTATTGTAATATTAGTTGGAAAGCTAAGAAATTTTTTTATTTTATCGGACGACAAAAAACACAATTTCTTATTTAAGTATTTGAGATTGAATGATATATATTTTTAGTGGTATTTTTTTAAAATATTAATAAAAAAGTTATTTATTTTTAAATTTCAATTCAAGAAGTTGCATTTGAATTTCTTAGTGCTCGGACAAAAGAAAAGGAAACATTGTCGGTGGCAAAAGCCCAAACAGAGAAACAAAAAAGATTAAACTCTGAAAAAAGCTCAAACAAGCGAGAGAGAGAGATAAATACAGAACCTTGGAGCAGATGGAAAGATAAGAGCCGTCAGTCTCACTATCACCACTCCACCCTGCAGCTCAGAGCAACCAACAACCGATCAGTGAGAGTGGAAATATTACATCAATTTTTCATGGATGTAGTTATTATCATGTCTTCTTGGGTTTCAGAGGCGAAGATACTTGCAAGACTTTTACCGACCACCGCTCCATAGCCTTGGTCAACGCCATGTAAGCCGGTAAGCAATCTATATTTATTCGGCCAAGCCCTTAAAGCCTGTGTGGAAGTGAATCTATGCTTATATGTTATTCCTAATTTCTATTGAGATTAGTGCCTGCGTATTATATATCTACTTATAATTAGAAGAAATTCATGTTTAAGGGTTTCAGAAAATTCCCAGAGTACTAATTCAGAATTTGGCTCTCTCTGTTTTGATCAGTGGGTGAAGAATCTTGAAGGCGTAGCTTTTGATGGAGAAGATGTGTTGGATGAAACCAATTGTGAAGTTCTTCGGCATAAAGTAGATTGGAGAACCATATAAAGAAAAAGGTACTAATCTTTCTTTCTGCCTCCGATCCCACTTTGTTTCGTCAGAAAATGGAACTTAGAATGAAGTCTATGAACGCATCTTTGGTGAGTGAGGCATCTTTCATTGGACTAGTTGATAAGAAAAAACACAAAGATGCAACCCTTCAAGCAATAGAGGACATAGAAAGCAACTCATTCTTTGGTAAGGATGAATACATCGTTGCAAGAAAGGAGGAAGTGTCAAGTATAGTTGCAACCTTGATTATCTCCAACAGTCGAGAAAGTATTTTGGTTATTGTAGGAATGGGTGGTGTAGGAAAGACAACTTTGGATGAGTTAGTATACAATGAACCTGACAAAGAAAAGATATGTTGTCGTCCTTGATGACATTTGGAACGAAGATGAACAAAAATGGAATAGTTTGATGAGTTGTTTGTCAAAAACTTGATTTCGTTCAAGGGATCACCAATATTGTCACTAAACCATCATTGAAACAATGTTTTGCATATTGCTCAATGTTCATGAAAGATTTCAATTGGTGAGTTGAAACACTTGAGGTATCTGGATGTTTCTAGAACCAATATCAAAGCACTCTCCAATTCTATTGTAAAAATTTGTAATCTACAAACATTGAGGATGACATTGTTTCTCACTTGAAAAGTTTCCAAAGAAACTGAAAAATTTGATCAACTTGAGGCACATTTAGTTTGATGGACATACGAGATTTCCCGTTGGTGTGGGTGCCAACTAATCTCCAAATATTATCTAAAGTTGTAGTAATGGAAGGGGTTGGGGAATATGTGCAACATGAAGAAGAAGCATTGAAATAAAATTTAGTGGGAAAGACAAACATATACATTTGAAGATTTGTAAGGGACCCAAATAGGCTATGGAGCAACAAGGAGGATAATGTACTAGAAGGCCTCCAACCGCACCCTAATTTTGTAATTTTAGAGATGGAGAATTTCATGGTTGCTACATTTCCATCATGGATGAGCATGAGCTTGTCGTTGCCAACTCTCAATTATCTACTTAATCTCAGACAGCTTGAGATTAATAGATGGATAAATTTAAAACGTGCGGGAGCTAAGTTTTGTTTCCAGTCTTGAAGACTTTCAAATTAGTGATACCCCAAACCTAATTGAATGGATGGAAGGACCTGTGAAGCCACCTGATTAATAGTGGTGTTTCCTTGCCTTAAGGAACTGTCTCTCTCATATTGTCAGAAACTGAGAAATGTTCCGAGTCATTTATTTTTTAATTGAGTATATATTTATGTTTGTCAAACCTACCCAGTGAGTTGAACAGATGTACATTCCTTCAAGATTTGGAAATAAGAGTGTGTAAAGTCTTATGTTCATTCAATTCACAATCTAATACCCTCTGCAAAATTGGAATTTTGGTGTTGTGTTGGAGCGGAATTTCCACCCCTCCATGTCTTGAGCGTTGTCTATGGCTCTATGCCCGTGTGTTTTTTTTCTTTTAAATGAACTCATTCAGATATAAGGGCATGATTTGCCTCTATAATTTGAAAACTATACAATTTATCATGCAATATCCTGCCACCACAATTGGTCTGGATGAAACGAGAAGGGAACAAGCAGGCCTAGCACTACAACGTGCATCATGCAATATCCTTATCATTCTGCCACCACAAAATAATCAACAAGGGCTTGTCTCCAACTTTATCAAAAGTGATAATGTGGTTAGGGTAAGGTTTTCCTGACAGTTCTTGTTGTCAAGCTCTTCAAAAGAAATTAAAAGGCCATCTTTATCAAAAGACATGATATTTTTATTTGATTAATCGTGAGAGCTACTTTGCTTTTAACTATATGTTTACAGAATCCAAAGAAGCTGTACCTTCGGAAACCAGTAATTAAATTAAGCCTTAATTTCCACAGTAGCTCTTATAGACACCAGCAAAGGGCAGTTTGTTTGTGTGAAAATTTTTCGTTCTCATCCACGGACCATGGCACTTGTAAGAACAACTCAAGGAGAGGCCTCCTCTTCCAATAGTTCGCGTTGTTCTTCTCATCGATGCAGTAGTTATCACATGTTCATGAGTTTCAGAGGTGAAGACACTCGCAAGACTTTTACTGACCACCTCTACACGGCCCTGGTAAATGCAAGGTTTTGTACGTTCTGGGACAACAATGAACTCGAAAGAGGAGAAGATATCAAGCCGGAGCTGCAAAAAGCAATCCAACAATCACAAAGTTCTGTCATTGTGTTTTCGAAAGATTACGCTTTGTCTAGATGGTGCCTTGATGAGCTTGTGATGATCCTTGGCTGCAAGAGGACTTATCATGATCATGTCGTTTTACTGGTCTTCTACGATGTGGATCCATACAAGGTGAGGAACTAGACAGGAAGTGTGGCAAAAGCATTTGCTAGACACCAGAAAACTCAATCATGGAACAAGGTGAACAGATGGAGGGCGGCATTTACAGAGATTGCAGATTTGGCTGGGATGGTGTTACAAAATCAAGCTGATGGGTAACTTCTTTCCTATAAGTCCAGATCGAGAAATATATATATCTTTGCCAACTTGAATGCATAGGAAATTGAAATTAATACACCATGTTTACAATGAATAGTCTTAATATAGTAGGGTAATTGTATATGATCTCATTTTCAGTTTTTCTATTTTTACTTTATTTTGCTCTTTCAACCAGTACACTAATTAGTAATTTCATTCCCGCTACTCTGCCTTTAGACCAGTATAGTCTTAACAATCTATCAGAATTTAAGTGCACCTTATAACTTTCTTCTGTTATTTCCATACACTTTATATTGGAAAAAGCTTGGCTCCTTAAAACTGGGGAGGTGCTCATCCTCAAAACAATTGAGATGACACTTGTTAATTTCATTTAAATTTTATTTTTTTGAAATTCTTTTAACTTTCTTTGTTTTGAAATTTGAAAGTGTCAAAATCCCATTTGCTTTGAGAAGGAACTCTTCCTTAAGAGCCAAGCTTTGTTTGAATCATATGCACATGTTTTTTCTTTCTTTTAAATGAACTCATACAGATCTGATTTCTATTTAATTATTTTGATTGCAATTTTCTAGGTACGAGTCAAAGTTTATCAAGAAAATTGTGAAAGTAGTTGGGGAGAAACTAAGTTGCACACCTTTAAGTGTTGCTCCCTTTATGTTTGGAATGCAGTATGAAGTCTAAGATATCAATTTTATGGTTACAAGATGGATCAACTGATGTCGGCATATTGTAATCTATGGGATAAGTGGAATGGGGAAGACACCAATTGCAAAATTGGTTTATAATTCAAATTTTAGAAAATTCTAAGGAAGCAGCTTTATTGAAAATATCAGAGAAATTTCACAACACACCCATGGCTTAGTCAAAATACAAAGACAACTTCTTTATGGTATTCTAAATGGGATAAAAGTGAAAATACACTGCGTTAGTGAGGGAATATCTAAGATAGAAGATGTCATAACCTCTAAAGGGGTTCTTCTTGTTCTAGATGATGTGGATCATGTAGACCAATTAGATGCAGTACTTAGGATGAAAAATCGATTTTACCCAGGAAGTATAATCGTTATAACAACTAGACGTTCAAGATTATTAAAGGGTCATCGAGTTACTAAGGTTCTTGACGTTGAAACATTGGATTACGATGAATCCTTAGAGCTCTTCGGGCGGTATGCTTTTGGCCAAGACTACCCCATTGAAGGTTACCTGGAATATTCAGAAAAGGCAATGTACCATTGTGGAGGACTTCCATTAGCTCTTAAAGTTTTACGTTCTTCTCTATTGGGTGAAAGTATTGGTGTATGGAAAAGTGCATTTGAGAAGTTGGAAGCTATTCCAAATGTTGAAATTATGAATAAACTGAGAATAAGCTACGATGACTATGACCGAAAATTATTCCTCCACATTGCCTGTTTCTTTATCCAAACGTTTTCCCATTTTCTTGTGTAGGGTACGCAAACGATTGAAGGTCTTGTCCTGGAGATGCATATGCTCCCTGCAAACAATCAAATAAGCTCAAATGGGACAGTCTTTGAAACCAATGCATTTGCGAGGATGCCCAAACTCAAACTACTCCATCTTGGTCATGTACAAATTGATGGATGTTATGCAGAATTTCCTACAGGATAAAGATGGCTGTGTTGGGTTTGAATTTCCTTTGGATTCTATACCTGCTAATTTTCCTCTGGAGCCTGATTGTTCTTGAAATGCAATATAGCAGCTTGAGGCAAGTCTGCAAAGGGGCAAAAATACGTTACTCTTTCAATTCCTTTTCCTTGTTTTAGGCTTTCAATTTGATGACAAAGTATATATCAATAAGAATTAACGTCCCGCAAAGGACCCACTAGTGTAGTGGTTTGGAGTATTTACTCCCTCAGGCAAGGTCTTGGGTTCGAGTCCTAGCATCCGTGTTGTGTGTGTGAGTTTAATATGTTATCGCCCCTTTCAATAGGAAAGGACCTCAAAAAAAAAAAAAAAAAAAAAAAAATTAACGTCCCATGTTGTTTCTAAATTGTAATTCTAAATTGTTAATGGGAACAAGATGGTCATGAAAAATATGCATTTAATGTTGAATCATTTTCCTAAACTTTCCCATGAGGAGATAAAACAAAACCCAAGTTGGAAGGAGGGCTTCATTTCCCCCCTACTTTCCCATGTGTCGGCAAACCATTTTCTATATTTGGACTTACCAAACATGGGAATACAATTGATTTCTCATCCCCAGGTCTCCTTTTCCATGAACCAAATAGGACCTTAATGAGTTATTAGTTACGATGACGAGGAACACGGAATCTCTTAAAGTTCTTGAAACAGATGGAATTCCAATAAGTGAATTATGTCCATATATATTGAGTTCTTTCCCATGCTCTTCAGCATATTTAAGTCTTAAAGGGTGCAATCTTTCAGATGATGCCTTTCCAAGGGATTTTGGTTACCTTTCGTCATTGAAAAGCCTTAATCTTGGGTATAATCCAATTTGTACCCTGCCAAATTTTATCTATAATCCATGGCACCTGTAAGGATAGAGAACCCATACGCTATAAATACTAGTGATCGGAGTCCCATGGTATGCGCTTGCTTCTCTCTCCCTCTCTCTCTCTCTCTCACTCATAGATTATAGGAAAGAGTCGACTAATATTGTGATTTCAATGGCATATTTACATATAGGCACTGTACAAATATGGTATATTCAGCACATTTTTAGATGGGAATGAGGTTCCAGGCCAGTTGATCAGCCATAAAAGTAGAGGGTCCCCAATATCTTTCATTGTGCCTGATCTCAGAATTCGAGGCTTGAACATCTACGCTAGCTGTCTATGAAGACACAGACAATGACATTGATTATGTCTACTTTTTTGGACCAATAATGATCAAAGTGAGTAACAGGAGCAAGGGTTTGAAGTGGATCTTTAGCCCAGAGTTCTACGGTGTTCCAGATGGACATGATATGGTTAAGTCATTGGAAGATGAACAATCAATAAATTAGAGCATAAAAGTTCTGTTTTGCAGACATAACAGGTGCGGAAGAGAACCATTATCTCGAGCTCTAATTAAAAATTTACAGTACGCAACCATATGTATATCAAACAACGTCATCAGTTCATCATCTCTTCATGCAGGAGCATTCAATATTCACGCGACCCTTTGAGGCTCCGCTGGCGTCAAAAAAAAAAACACACATAAAAATTGTCAATTTAAAAAAGAAGATTTAAAATCCGAGTCCCAAATACACCAAATGCTGATTCCCTCTCCGCCCCATGCATAAGCATAACCATTCATTCTGTGTGAAATCTGTAAATATTCTCAACCAAAAAAAAAAAAAAAATTCTCTAAATATAATTAAGCAGCAAGTTGTTACTAATGCTATGCAATTCAAAAAATAAAAGGGGGATTCACTATTATACCCAATGTAGGAGACTAAATTATAAAAAAAATCATGTATGAAATGGTCTTTAGAAACACACCCAAAACCTATTTACAACATAATAAAAAGACTTTTAACTTCTTTTAAATTACAAAATTGGCAGTGATTTCATAAAACAAACTCATCTACTAAAACATCATTAAAAAAAACCCAAAGCACTCAATAGGGTATCAAAGTAATATAGGGCCAGTTGTTATTTTTTGCGTTTGTTTATAGAAATTAAATGGTGTAGGATTTATCTATATTAATAATGCTAAGAATGAATATATGAGTAAATATGTCAAAAAAAGAATAATGTACTTGAACATCTTCAAGATGACTTTTTTCGAGTGAGTAGAGGTTTTTCGCGGGTTTTAAGGTAAACAATTAGCGACAGTGACAAGTTATTGTCCTTTGTTAATGACTAATGTTCACTTTCCAACGACTAGTTGTTCACTTTCTTTGTTTTCCCAAATAAAAGAGAAAAATACAATAAGACTTGGAAGATTCTGTCTTTTATGAAGATATATGGTCATTTTACTGTCAATAATTTGGTGTCTCTATCTAGCGTGAATGAAGTCTACATTCACCATTGTACTGTAATTTGGTGTTTCTAGTACCATCACAAAGATGGATAATATAAAGACAATAAGCTTTGAATATTCTCTATCTTTTCGGGTTATTTTCAAAGATGTTGTTTAAGATTTACAAAATTATCACCTTCAGTCCATAAGATTTGTTTTTCCTATCATGATAGTCCCCCAAATTAAAACCCAACATCAATTTGGCCCTTACCATTTGATTTTGCAAAAAATCTATTAGATTATTGACATGACGCACCGCATGGACTACACAATATATATATATATATATATATTGAAAAGCCATTTTAAAAAAAATTCGAGGGTTCTTCTGGTTCTTTAAATTTTAATGATCAAAGTTGGATTATCATATAAGGGACAATCCACTGGAGGGAAAAAAAGAAAAAAAAAAAAAAAGCAAACTTGATCCATCATTGCAAATTCGTCTTCTTCTCAATCTTACTATTCAAACCAAAATTCAGCTTTAGTTAAATGATGGTTATGACAGAGAGATGCGGGGTGGGTGGGGACGGCATGAACTTGAATAGCGTTTAGAAAATATTACAATCAACAATGATTGGAGGGTCCAAAAAGTTAAGAAATATTGTAACAAAGTTAATAAATATAAGAAAGAAATAATAGAAAGGATTTGAATTAGAATATGTAAAAATTAACCACAGCAGATGCTCAAAAGTGTCGCTCTCATGGTTCCCATGTTCGATATAAGAGTCGATTATTACAACATGTAAAATGGAAAAATCGACTGAATAAATTGGCTGAAAACAACTCAACCGGGCTGTGATCAAGTAGAAAAACTTCATCCATCCACAGCTTTTAGACTGTCCCTTCTTTCTGTGAGAGAGTAAAGAAGAGCGACTGATATGAGAAGTACGAGAAAGAAGCAAGCAGCGGTGATGAGCACTTTCCAGCCACGGAGGAGGCCTCTGGAGTTAATATTGCCGGCTGTCATGGCTGCTGCAATTGTTTGCTCATCCTGTACTTTCTCTTCTTCTTTGTCTGGAAAACATAGAAAAGAAATTAGAGGAATTGAAATGAATATGGACTAACCTGTGAACAATGAATGGTGGAGTAAAATGATCAAATGCGTCAAAAAACAAGACACCTGTCCTATCTTCTTCATCAGAGTCCCCAAGGATCTTACTGAACCAAATCGGATCTTGTATGGGTACATTTTTGCGTGAGAGCAAGTATACTCCTGGCACTCCTTGCTGATAAGGAGCAATGGTTTGGTGTTGGGTACTTTGCAGCGGTTGCACAAGCTGGATGCCAAACTCCTTTACCTGAAGCCAAGGTTCCATAATTACAGAAACAACCAGTTTATCGCCGACATCTACGTGAACCTCCTCCTCCAACTTCCAATGGCTTAACCATATCATGTCTTCTCCTTCAGCTGGAATGCCGCAGTGTGATGGGGCATAGATTAACTTGATATCCTTACTCTTATTTGTGACTCTAGTAATCATTGGCCCGGGTAAAGCCCAAGGAGAATCATTGGCACGTTTTGTATAGACACTAAAGACCTTCAAGCCTCCAATTCTGTGATTATCAAGTGAAGGAACCGTAAAAGATAATGAGGACCCTTTAGTTTTATGGATGAATTGGCCTGGAACCTCATTCCCAGCAAAAAATGTGGTGAATATACCACGCTCGTACAGTCCCTAATATATAATATATGCCATGGAAATCACAATATTAATTAGTTAACTTTTCCATCCTACAATCATGAGAGAGAAAGAGAGAGACACAGAGAGAGAGACACAGAGAGAGGGGTACCTGGACAGGACTCAATTCAGCAACAATTTCAGAATTGTACGGTTTTCGAATCCAAATTGGCGCCATGGATTCCAAGTTGCACAAGCCCAAAAGGTTGATCATGTCTACATCAACTCTTCCAATGGGTTCTAACTTGTAGTTATATTCCCACTCAACTAGTTTGTGGTTGTCAAAACCACTGGTAATGTGAGATTTGAACTCAGAGGATTTATATGTTATTTTTTTTAATGATACACAACACCCCAGATCCAGATGATGTACTTTTGGTAACCCCACCAGCGATTCGAGATTTGCACAGCAGGAAAAAGAGAGATCAATGAGCCCCTCTAAACCTCCGATGCAATTTGGTAGACTACAAATTGGATTGTTCGCTAGATTTAGTCTTCGCAATGAGGATAGACTACTAAAATCCCTAGGAAAGACACCATCTAAAAGACTGCACCCCTCAAGACTTAAGTCTACTAAAGAGCATGGTAAACAACTCAAGATAGATAAACTTCTTCCCGGCCAGAATTCACCTAATGGTATTCCATCTATCCCAAGGACTTTCAGAGCCATGTTCCTCAACATCTCAATTGATAACTGATTAAGATTTGTGCAACCAGATACAATAAGTGTTTCAAGTGACTTTAGCATTACGATATTCTTAGGAAGCATCTTAAGATTTTTGCAGTCCCTCAAACTCAAGTAAACAAGTCTCTCTAGGCTTCCAATGGATTCATTGACACCAATCAGGCTTTCACAATCTACAAGAACCAATTTCTCAAGATTGGGGCAACATGAGAAGTCAGTAGTATTAGTAAGGCTATGAGAGTGGCTGAGATCAAGGATCTTCAATAACGGAAGACGCTGTGGGATAAAAAGTGTACAGGAGAAAACAATGTGGAGTTAGATGTTATAGATATATAATTTGTTATCAAAAGAAAATCATAATATAAAGGGAAAGAAATTGAAAAGTGAAGAGTTTAACGTACTTTAGCTCCTTCACAGATTTGTCTCAAGCCACTGTATTGCATTTCAAGAACAATTAGGCTCCCCAAAGGAAAATCAAAGGGTATAGAATCCAAAGAAAATTTTGTCCAACACATCCATCTTATTCCTGTACAAAATTCTGCATAACATCCGTCGAGTTGTACGTGACTAAGATGGAGTAGTTTCAGTTCTGGCATCCTTGCAAATGCGTTGGTTTCAATGACTTCCTCATTTGAGTTTATGAGACTCTGTGTGGGGAGCATATGCATGTCCAGGACAAGACCTTCAATTTTTCTTGTACCCTATAGAAGAAAGGCGAAAAACATTAATTTGGAAAGCATTTACAAGAAGAAAATATAAATATGCTTACATAAAACACATGTTTCTTACATTCTTTTTTGTCAGGATTTCAAAGGAATCTCGATGACGCCATACTCTACTACGCTTGCAAAGCTTCTCTGATTCTAGACGAACAATTTCTCTTCCCATTCCACGAATCAAGTCATGCATCTGCACCTTGTCATGTTCATCGATTGTTACCAAACACCTATGGATGAGATATTCAATAGTGACAAGTGTATGGAAATCACATCCATCTAGTATTGTAACAATGCAATCTTTGTCCTTTCCAATAAAGAAACAAGCAATGTGGAGGAATAATTTTTGGTCATGGTCATCTTGCAAAGAGTCGTAGCTTACTCTTAGTTTCCTTATTATTTCACCATTTGGAATATCTTCCAACTTCTTCAGTGCACTTTTCCATATATATATACTTTTCCCAAATAGAGAAGACCCTAAAACTTTAAGAGCTAACGGAAGTCCTCCGCAATGGTCCACTAGCTTTTTTGAATACTCTGTGTAATCTTCAAGCGGATGGTCCTGGCCAAAAGCATGCCAACTTAAGAGCTCCAAAGATTCTATATGATCCAAAGTTTTAACAGCATGCACCTCAGTAATAAATTGATGAGCCTCTAACAATCCTCGATGCCTAGTTGTTACGATGATTTTACTTCCTGGACAAAATCGATCTTTCATCAGATGTACTGCATTTAATTGGTCCACATGATCTACATCATCGAGAACAAGGAGAACCCGTTTAGAACTTATGGCTTTTTCAATCTCAGTTATTCCTTGACTAACACCGTGTATTTTCACTTCTGTCCCATTCAAAATATCATAAAGAAGTTGCGTTTGTATTTGAACTAAGCCATTGGGTTGCTGTGAAATTTCTTTGATGTTTTCAAGGAAGCTGCTTCCTTCAAATTTTTGGAAGTTTGAGTTATAAACATGCTTTGCAATGGTTGTCTTCCCTATTCCACTTATCCCATATATTACAAGTATGCCAACATCATCAGTTGATCCATGCTGTAACCATAAGTTGATATTTTGCACTCGATATTGCATTCCAATCATGTTGCGGTCAACATTTAAGGGTGTGCGACTCAGTTTTTCTCCGATTACCTTAACTATTTTCTTGATAAACTTTGCCTCGTACCTAAAGATTACAGTCAAAATGAAAGAGAATTCAAACACATGTAATTTTTATACAATTGAATTATAAAGTACCATGGAAATAAGATCAGAAAGTTATACGTGCATGAAAGAAAAAAATTTAAATATAGTACAGAATCTACCAAATTTTATCCGGTAGTGTGTGCACTATAGTTGTGAATGGGATCAACTGACTAGGTGTAAAAGCTGGGCGGGGATCCGCTGTCCCGAAATATGATGTCCTCAAATGTCGCTTCTTTATTTGCAACCAAAATCCCACTGCTGCCTAGACACGCCAACAACCTAAGGCAAGACAACCACCCCAACCCCATGGCTCGTAAATTGCTTCAAAGTTGCTATGACTGTGTTAGGTTAGCTTTTTTGCTACTTTGTTTTTTGGTTTCCTTGAACAACATTGTATTTGCAAAAGTAAAACCATTAAGCTCCAGTTTAGTCTATTGACTAGGTTGATGAAGGCTACTATGTCTGAGAAAAATCAAGCCTCAATGCTAATCAAACTCAAAGGTAAAATCATGCGTTGCATATATATTGAGACATGTCGTCAACATGATGACCATTCATGTTACTGTAAACTCATTTAAAATTCTCACGTCAGACTTATACTTGGCCAGCTATAGGTTTTTTGTCTAACGAATTTTGTCTTATTGTTCCAATCATTAGCCGCCAACTGCATTTATTTATGACCTAGTTTTTTGGGCTAAAAAAGGAGCTTTGGCATTGAGTAGCCGTCACTTTTGCTACAGAGGAATTTGAGAGCTTCTTCTTCTCTGCTTCTCTCACTGTGTAAGGTCTGTATTTTTCCAAAAATAAGATTTTCAAAATTTTCTTTGGTCTTTTGAAATCTCCATCTAGAGTATAACCATATCATTCTAGCAAGATCATATTCTTTATTGATTTTTTTAAGAGGATGGTTTCTTGAAAAAATTGACATTTTTCTTTTTCAGAATCTATAGTTCATTCATTGATTCTATCCTGAGCTCAGTTGCGCTGCCATGAGGTGAAGAAGCTGATGGACTCGCTATCATTTCCATGAAGAACATGTTGGAGAAGAATGTTGCACATTGAGGTAGTGCTCATTTCCTAACTAGATCTAGGTTTGCTTGAGCTTCTGATTATCTATTCTATTACAATCTTCTAGACTTAGTGGATTGCTTGATCAGAGCAACAACTCCCAGTTCTTCCCAGTGGTGGGTTTCTAAGCGAACATGTTTTTTGGTGTAATGCTTGTGATTTCATAACTTGTCATACTTTGTTTACTATCTTTGATATGCTGACGGATGTTCACACACTTTTTACCCTAGTTGTTACTAGAACAGAGGATGCCTAGATTGACGAGTCCTTATAAGTGCTTAGATTGTCACTTAGTCATTTGCTAGGCTTGCGGGGGTTTGTGAATTGCCTGATGAATGGATATGTATGGTGTTGTGTGTTCTTACATCTTTGACTAGTTATTGTCTAGCCATACCTTTGCTAGGATTACTTTGTTGTCTGATCTATATGTAACTTGGTTTAAGTTTAATTTTACCCTTCTAACCAAAGTACCAATTTCAAACTGAAAATCTGTGGGAAACATAAAGAGTAGAGTTTAGTGGCATATCTAATGAAACAACCTGAAATCATATGAGTGGATTTCAATTGAACCAGAGCATCTCATCGGTTTTAGATCACATGTCATCTTCACCACAATTACTTTTTCTGCAATACATCCTCTCTCCAAGTGAATTAAGTTTCTTTGGTGAAATGAGATTAATGGAACTCAAATCAAGGTGAGACGATCGATAGGCATAAAAATCTCATTACCTTGAGTGAACCAAATAAAATAGAAAGAGCTTTTCTTAAATTTTTTAAATCAAATCAAGGAGATGATGTTATTGTGGCCGATGGGTTGAGGGGGTGGCTGTCGACACTTAGGTAGGCAGGGTGGCTGTTGGATTTGAGTGTTTTTTTTTTCTTTATTCAAAGTTAACACTGTTAGATTTAGAGTTGAGTTAATGGATATGTGTCAAGTAAATAGAGAATTGAGGGACACCAAATTCCAAATTTGGGGACAGTGGATCCTCTCCCGTAAAAGCTAACTGAAGATCTATCCTGCTCTAGATGAGGGGTAAACTTCTGAAGCTAAAGCTCAACTAAACATAAACACAAACCCTTAAAAACTTAGATCAAGCAACTTAGATAACAAGTAAAAGAATACTCGCTTAAAAAGGATGACATTGAAAACAATTAATTGCAGAAAAGTGAAAACTCATTACCATCGATAAAACATCTAATTAATAAATAAAAAATTGTGGAGATCGCTTGAGATTTGATTCATGAGGGTGAAACACATACAATTAATCAAATATGCAGAAGTTGTTTTGCTTATCTAAAACCGGTTTTATTGCAAAAGTATGTCGTGCAACCAAATGACAAGTTTTGAATTCGGAAAGCGTGCCAATTACATTTCGTAAATTTATATTATAATGTATTATATTTGAAAAATTAAAACAATGAAAATTGAAAACATCTATTTTTAGCATAGTAGGAACGAAATTACCCATGAGCTTGATTTTGCAAGACCATCCCTGCCAGATCCGCAACTTTTGCAAGTGCATCCCTCCATTCCTTCAACTTCTCCAGCGGTTGAGTTTTTTCGTGTCTAGCAAATGCCTTTGCAAGACTTCCTGTCTGCTTCCTTACATGGGATGGATCCACGTCGTAGAAAACAGGTAAAACGACATGGTCATCTGAGGTCCTCTTGTGTTCAAGGATCACCACAAGCTCGTCGAGGCACCATCTGGACGACGCATAGTCTTTCGAAAACACAATAACAGAACTTCGAGAGTTTTTGATTGCTTTCTCCAGTTCGGGCTTAATCTCTTCTCCTCTCTCAAGCTCATCGTCGTCTCGGAAAGTGTGAAATCGGGCGTTGACCAAGGCTGTGTAGAGGTGGTCAGTGAAAGTCTTGCGAGTGTCTTCGCCTCTGAAACTCAGGAACACGTGATAAAGACAATGTCGACGAGCATTAGAAGAGGAGGTTTGCTGAGCTGCTCTCACCAGTGCCATGGCTGGAGTGTGGTGAAGAAACAAACTCTCTGAGAGTGGATTTTTCGTGTAAGGTTTTACTTCCGGGATTGTCTGAATACATGCACTTAAAAAGCAAGCACCTTTTTATTAAAATCAAGATACCTTTTTTCTAAAAGGATACACGAATATCGAGTGAGTCAAGGGGGCAGGCAGCGGTTTTTCGCTTGTTTTAAGGTCAACAAAGCTAATTGGTGGCGACAGGGACAAGTTGTTGTCCTTTCTTAATGACTCTTTCTTTGTTTTCCCAAATAAAAGAGAAAAATAATGCATTCACTAATCTTGGATTCGATTGGAGATTCCTTAAATTTAAAGTATGTAAGTCTAATTATTTACCTCATGAAGGTCATTCAGAGCATCTACAATCATACTCTCTATTTTTTAGTCTCTCTATTTTTTAGTTAAATTTTAACTAAAAATATATAAAAGTTATTTTAGGAGCTATCTATAAAATTTAAACTCCAATCATGTTCTCTAGTTTAGGAAGTCATAAATGCTATAACTCTTTTTTAATTGGTCAATCTCTATTAAAAAATAATATTAAAAAAATAAATATTAATTAAAGATTTGAAATATTCATTAAATAAAACAGTATTAAATTATAATGAGCCACTAGGAAGAAAAATTATACAGTAGTACGGTAGTACCACGTGGCAATTGACACGTGGTACTACATTCCACTGAGCTTGCGACATGTGGACGGTAATAAATTTCTCCGTGACGATGTTTGCCTTCTCCAATCCTTTGTTTCTTTGTTATTCTTCCAAGACTGGACTCAAGTTTGAAGGTGCCAACCAGAGAGAAGTTTGAAGGTGCTGACCAGAAAAGAGAATAATAATAAGAAGAAGAAAATGCAAATTAAAAATCTTTGTAAATCTCCGATGCAAAACAATGGAGTTACATGATGCAAGAAGCCAGGATTTTTTTAGCAGTTGATTTATTTGAAGCAAAATCTCACTGAAAATTGCAAAATTTTATGGATTTTATTTATTGATTTTCTTTCTCCAAGAGAAGGTGTTTTTCAACCCATAATTTTTATTTTATTTTAGAAATCAACCATGATCAACCCATCAGTGGCGGAGCTAGGATTTCATATTAGAGCGGGCCTTTCACAAAAAATTTAAAAATAATTCGAATAGGAGTCCTCAAGCGCTAAACGGGTTAATAAGTTAACAATATTATTTCATACTAATTAATAATTTATCCATTTATTACAATCATAATTGTCCTGGATTTCATATTTTAACATGGTTGAATATTAATCTCATCATCTAAACTATTAAAGACTCAAAATTGAATATTTTATACTTCAACAGAGAGAAGAAATACAAAAAATTTCATAAATCCCAATATTAAGATACCCTACTTAGACATGTAAAATGGGGGAAAGGGGAATTCACAAAGCTTAAATTAATCAAAAGAGGAAGAGAAGGAGGAAAAAAAAAGAATTTTTACTCCAAGAAGCAAACATGTAAGTAAAAATATGAGAAAATAAAATAAATGAGTGAGGGCCATGGCCCACCCTGGTCCTTAGGTGGCTCTGCCATTGCAACCTATGATCTTTGATGGGTCTTTGTTGAGTAATGAATTTGCGTGAAATGATGGTGTGATAGACCAACAAAGATTGTGGGTAATGGATTTGTCGGGAAAAGTTTCAATTTCTTCATAGATCTCTAATTAATGGGCCTCTTGGAAATTTTGTTACCTCTTCTCTCTCATAATCTTTGCCGGGTAATGGGTGCTCTAAACTTGATCTGCACATGCGATGTGTTAATGGGTAAGGTGTCGGCTGGATTTGGAATAATTTTAAGTTTTCAGAAAATGGCATCTGAGAGCAAAAAGAAAAAAGGAAGAGACGGAGGTTTTGGAGAAACAAATGTAGTTAGAGAGGAATTTATTGTTAGCGAGATCCTAGTGTAATTAAGGAGATTTACTTCCTAATATATTATGATTCTATTTATTTCCTTTTGTATAGATATTATGTAATTAGGACTTTATCTTAGTTTCCTAGTATAACCCTACTAGGGTTTGTACTCTTGTATTATAAATACCTCTTTTTGGAGAATGAAATATATTCTGAAAATATTCTACCCAATTTATTTGACATGGTATCAGAGCAAACTTTTCTAGTGACCTGTGTGTTGTGCCCACCCGTATTCTAGCCCTAAATTTTTTCTCTACCTGTGCCGTGTGTGCCCTCCCTCTGGGTTTGTGAGTTGTGTTGTCGTGTTCATGCCATTCCTGTCTTCGTGCATCTGCCGTATTTGCTCCTTTACTGTGTTCCTCTGAGCACTCTGATGTGTTCATACCTCTACTGTGTTCGTGCATGTCTTCGTGCATCTGCTGTATTTGTGCCTCTATTGTGTTCCATTGTACACTCTGCCGTGATCTGCTGAATATTTGCTGCAATAATGGGTAATAACTCCTTTGTTGGTGCTGTTGCTGATGCTCTAGAAATTTATGTGGTTCAGACTGTATTCCAGGTACTGGCTCCAATACTTGGATAATTGATACCGGTGCTTATGATCATATGACTTATGATGCTACATTTTTTGATGAGTTGTCTAGTAACACCCATGACCTATACATAACTAGTGCTAATGGCTTGCCCTCTCTAATTACTAGCGAGGGTACCATCTATCTCACTCCTACTTTTTCCTTGTCTCGTGCGTTACTCGTTCCCAATATCCATTGTAACTTGTTGTCTATTGGCCGATTACTTGATACACTTAATGCTTCTGCTACTTTCTATCATACACATTGCTCTTTTCAGGATCTCAAGAATTGGGAGACGATTAGGCATGGTAAACAGATAGGGGTTATATTATTTGACATTGCCTTCTACACTAGTTCGTGATCGTGTCCTTCATACTGTTCAAAGTTACGGTGTTAAGGACAAACAACAAATTTTGTTACGGCACCGTCGCTTGGGACATCCGTCGTTCGGCTATCTTAAGCGTCTGTTTCCATCTTTATTCGGCTCTTGTGATAAGTCCAGTTTTAAGTGTGAGACGTGTATTTTGGCCAAGAACCATCGCACTGTGTTTCCTTTGAGTGACAGTAAAGCTACAAAAGCTTTTGATTTAGTACATTTGGATGTATGGAGTCCTGCTCGTGTGACTTCTAATGGTTTTCGTTGGTTTGTTACTTTTATTGATGACTGCACTTGCCTAACATGGGTGTATTTGATGAAGAATAAACATGATGTTGCTTCTATTCTTCCTGAATTTTATGTCACGGTGTCTACTCAGTTTCATGATCGAGTCGAAGTGTTTCGGATTGATAACGGAGGTGAATATGTGAATAATCCCTTGACCCATTTTTTTCGTAATCTAAGGCATTATCCACCAAACTACTACTTCATTCACTCCTCAGTAGAATGGTGTATCTGAACGCAAGAATCGTCACTTACTTGAAGTTGCCCGCTCCCTTCTATTGGACATGTCTGTTCCCCATCATCTTTGGGGCCATGGTGTTTTGGCCGCAACCTATCTGATTAACCGTACTCCTAGTCAGGTTTTTGATTTCAAGACTCCGCTTGATGTATTGTGTGCCCATACTTCTCCGGTCTCTGTTTCTAAGTTGCCTCTAAAGGTGTTTGTGTGTGTTGCCTATGTTCATGTTTACTCTTATCAACGAAGTAAACTGGATCCATGCACTCTTCGTTGTGTCTTCATTGGTTATTCTACTACTCAGAAGGGTTATAAATGCTATCATCCTCCTACTCAGAAGGTGCATGTTACTTTGGATGTGACTTTTCATGAAGAGGTACCATATTATGTTTCTCCCTCCTCTCCAATTCAGGGGGAGAAGGGGAGTAAATTGGAGAGTATCGGATTGCAAGATCTTGATCTTAGAGATGTGAGTGAGGATGATACAAATGATGATCTCGGAGAGAAAACGACCGGTCGCACAGGTCTGGAGCAGAAGAGGAAGCACTCTGCTTAGAAACGACCGATCGCCCAGATGGGCACGACCGGTCGTGTCACCCGATGCCTGACTATAATACACTCAGCCTGAAAATGACCGGTCGCCCAGAAGATAACGACCGATCTTGTGATGCTGATCCAGACCGGACAATGAAATTGATTATGTCTACTTTTTTGGACCAATAATGATCAAAGTGAGTAACAAGAGCAAGGGTTTGAAGTGGATCTTTAGCCCAGAGTTCTACGGTGTTCCAGATGGACATGATATGGTTAAGTCATTGGAAGATGAACAATCAATAAATTAGAGCATAAAAGTTCTGTTTTGCATACATAACAGGTGCGGTAGAGAACCATTATCTCGAGCTCTAATTAAAATTTTACAGTACGCAACCATATGTATATCAAACAACGTCATCAGTTCATCATCTCTTCATGCAGGAACATTCAACATTCACGCGACACTTTGAGGCTCCGCTGGCGTCTAAAAAAAAACACACATAAAAAGTGTCAATTTAAAAAAGAAGATTTAAAATTCGAGTCCCAAATACACCAAATGCTGATTCCCTCTCTGCCCCATGCATAAGCATAACCATTCATTCTGTGTGAAATCTCTAAATATTCTCAACGAAAAAAAAAAAAATTCTCTAATTATAATTAAGCAGCAACTTGTTACTAATGCTATGCAATTCAAAAAATAAAAAGGGAGATTCACTATTATACCTAATGTAGGAACCTAAATTATAAAAAAAATCATATATAAAATGGTCTTTAAAAACACACCCAAAACTTATTTACAACATAATAAAAAGAGAAGCCGAAAGACAAGAGGAAACAACAGCTCAAGAGGAGCCGAAAGAGAAAAGCTATGGTTTGTTATATTAAATTGTAAAAGCAGTCCACCACTCCACGCCACTTGTATACCAATTCTTATTCAATTCATTCTTTTATTTCTTTCTTATTTCTTAACTTTGTTTATGTTATAAAACTAGAAAAATTTAGAGAGAATCTAGGGGAAGAGAATAACCATAGAATTGCTCTTCTAAAGCTTCACCTATTCATCTTCATTGAGTGCCTATTTATAGGTATTTAGAATACAATATAGTGAGTTATTGGGGGGTGAGTCATATGGTAGGTACACTATGGGCATGGTGGGCATCCATTACATATAGTTTGCAACAGTTTACAATATTTCTCTACTTTTTGGACCTTCGAATCATTGTTGTTTGTAATTTTATAAATGCTATTCAAGCGCCCGCCGACTCCAGACAGCACCCACACCCTCTGTCATAACCATGATATTAACTAAAGTTGAATTTTGGTTTGAATATAGTCAGATCCAGAAGACGAATTTGTGCATCAAGTTTGCTTTTTCTTCAGTTTTTCCCAGTGGATTGTCCTATATGAGTACACCTTATAATCTAAGTTAACTTTAATATTTTAATTAAAATGTAAAATTAACTAAGTACACCCTATTTAACTACCAAAAATAGCCCTAATACAACACTCTAATACCAATCCTAAACCAACTTTCTCTTTTTACATGAATTTGTGCCCTCTTTTCAGATTTTGGGTTTCATCAAAATCTCTAATTTTGTAATATCAACCTAAATTAGTACTCGCTGCGTTATTCGTGAGCACCAAGCAATACGAAGACTTTTCTACGTCTGATAAAGGTTGAATATAGTGGGTAAAGTGTACTTACTAAAATTTTATTTGTTTCACAATTCAATATATCCTTTTTTATCATTTTATATTAGGGTAAATTAGTAATTCAATAAATAGTTTGGTAGTAGGGTGTACTTATTTAATTTTAGGGTTTGTTTAGCAGCACTCTATCAAAATGAATATATATTTAACAACATAATTCCAAATGTATCTATTGAAGTTGTGTCATGTGCAATCCTAAATTTGACAATTAGGGGTAAGGAATTTTCCTTTCCTATGGGTATTGATGATGAGATCGACTTTGATAGCACAGGATATAAAAAGTCAACATATATTTTTTTGAGATCACCAAGGCTAAGTTTCACATATATTTTTTTGAGACCACCAAGGCTAAGTTTCACATATATCCTTTATATATATATGTTATAAAAATAAAATAATCAGAGTATGAGAAGTACCATTGAATATTAAGAGTAGAATTGTATTTAGCTCTTGTAGTTTTTACACTGACATAACTTTCTTTCACTGATAGAACTCTTCTAAGATAGAGCTCTCACACTCTCAAATCCCTCACTATCTCTCTCTCTCTCTCTCTCTCTCTCTCTCTCTCTCTCATTTCTCTCTGAATTGGTTGTGTTTTTTACAATTGAAGAGGAAGCCTATGTATAGGCAATTAGATCCGTGGATGCATCTTCAACATTTACTCCCAACATCATCATTCATCTTTTGACTATCATTTTTTTTATTTTTCTTTGTGTGGGCTCCACCACACTCTTTACAACACTCCCCCTTGGAGACCACATGTCCCTAGATTGGTTGCCTCGTTAAAACCTTGCTTAGAAAAATCCAGTGGGAAAAGACTTAAGCGAAGGAAAAAGAGTACAACTTTATTTGGGACATAAGAATAATGTTAAATGCGCTCATGTTGCCTCGTTAAAACCTTGCTAGGAAAAACCCTAGTCGAAGAAAAAAGAGTACAACGTGCATATGTCCTGTATTAGAGGACTCTTGAATGCTCCCCCTAATTTTGCATGCTCCAATTTGATTGCTTGCAGAGTTGTCGTAATCCGATGCCATGCACTAACTTTTGGAATGTATATTTTGGCAAAGATTTGGTGAAGAGATCTGCTAGGTTATCGCTTGAACGGATTTGTCTGACTTTAATTTCTTGACTCTTTTGGAGCTCATGTGTGTAGAAAAACTTTGGTGATATGTGCTTGGTCCTGTCACCCTTGATATATCCTCATGTGATCTGAGCAATACAAGCAGCATTATCCTCATTTAGGATGGTTGGAATGTCCGTCGCTGAGGGTAGGGCACATGTGCTTCAGATGTGATGGATCACCGACCTTAACCAAACTCATTCACGACTGGCTTCATGAAGGGCAAGTATTTCTGAGTGATTGGAAGATGTGGCTACCAATGTCTATTTCGTTGAGCACCATGAAATTGCAGTTCCTTCACATGTAAACACATACCCAGTTTGTGAGGGTCCTTGATGTGGATCAGAGAGATATCCTGCATCAACATATCTAACAATTCTCGGGGCATTGGTCGATTCACTGAAATAGAATAAGCCCATGTCTATTGTCCCATGAAGATATCGTAGAATATGTTTGATGCCAGTCCAATGTCGACTTGTTGGAGCATAGCTGTATCTTGCTAACAAATTTATTAAAAATGCTATATTTGGTCTGGTACATTGAACCATTTCATCATCTTCTTTTGGACAATATGGATCTTTTTTAGTGTCAATCTACCGAACGACTATTGGAGTGCTAAGTGGATGGGCTTTATCCATGCCAAACCGTTTTAATACTTTTTAGTATAAGTTGATTGATGCACCAAAATCCCATTAGCGCTGTGCTCAATCTGTAAGCCAAGACAATATTTTGTCTTTCCAAGGTCTTTCATCTCAAACTCAAGTTTAGGATAATCAACAGTCTTTTGGAGCTCTTCAGAAGTTTCAACTAGATTCATGTCGTCGACATATATTGCCACTATCGCAAATCCAGACTTTGATTTCTTAATAAACACACATGGGCAAATAGGATCATTTGCGTATCCTTCCTTCAATAAATACTTACTGAGACGATTGTACCACAATAGCCCAGATTATTTTAGCCCATACAATGATCTTCTCAATTTAATCGAGAACATGCCTCGTGGTTTATTCCTGGCTGCTTCATGCAGCTTAAGTCCTTCTGGGACTTTCATGTATATATATATGTATCAAATTCTCCATACAAATATGCGGTAATGACATCCGTAAGTCTCATTTCAAGTTTTTCGATAACCGCCAAGCTAATCAAGTAACGGAACGTAATTGCATCCATTACGGGAGAATATGTTTCCGCATAATCAATTCCAGGTCTTTGTGAAAAACCTTGCGCAACTAGTTGCGCTTTATACCTTGCTATCTCATTTTTCTCATTGCGTTTTCTTGTAAATACCCACTTGTAGCCTACATGGTTCACATTGGGTGAAATTGGAACAATAGGTCCAAAAACAACAATAGGTCCAAAAACACTCTTCTATTTTTTCTTCCAAACAATTCAATTCTGCCTGGATTGCATCTTTCCAGTTAGGCCAATCATGTCTCTGTGTGCATTCATCAATGGAGCAAGGCTCAATATCATCATCTTTTATGATCTCAGTAAACACTAAGAATGCAAATATATCATCGATGATCATCTCGTTTCTATTCCACAATTCATCAATGGACGTATAATTTATAAAGATTTCTTGACTTTCAGGTACAACTAGGGCTGACAATGGGTCGTGTCATATCGGGTTCATGTCGTGTCAGGATAATAAACGTGTCAAGAATGCTCAACCCGAACCCAACCTATTTAATAAACGTGTCGTGTCGTGTTCGGGTCGTCTTTTATCGTGCGGGTTTCGAGTCGTGTAATGGGTTCATAAATATTAACATGCATGTTACAAAACTCACAACCGAAAAAATTTAAATTAAAAAAAACAGAGATAGTAGAGAAAATATAAGGAAAAGAAAGAAAAAAAAGATAGAGAGAGGAGAGAAGAGAGAAGGAAAAGAAAGAAAAACAATATATATATATATATAGAGAGAGAGGAGAGAAGATTGAAGGAAAGAAAGAAAGAAAAAAGAGAGATGAGAGAAAACTAAAGAGAAGGAAAAGAAAGAAAAAAAACACAGGAGAGAAGAGGAAAGGAAAAGAGAGAAAAAGAGAGAGAGAGAGAGAGAGAGGAAAAAGAAGAAAGAAGGAAAAGAAAGAAAAAAAGAGAGGAAAAGAGAGACGGAATAGAAAGGAAAACACAAAAGAAAAAGAAACATTATAAATATCATAAGGCATACCATAAAATCACAAAGTTATTTGTAGCATGGTGGATAAGATGTTTGAGAGAAATGAGGATAGTAGGGGTTCGAAACCCTTTGTGTGTGTGTGTTGAAGTCTCCATTTATCTTTATTTTTTAGTGGGTTGTACACTGGTTGACACGACCCTTTTAATAAACGGGTTAGATAGGTATTATAGCGGGTTAGCGGGTTGACCTGAAACCCACCAGTTTATTAAACGGGTCAGAACGGGTTGACCCGAAATTGACCTGTTTTTTTTATCGTGTGGGTTGAACCCGCTAATTTCTCGTGCGGGTTTCGAGTCGTGTATTGGGTCGTGTCCAAAATTGCCACCCCTAGGTACAGCTGCTACTTCACAGGCGTTTGTCTCACTGATGACGTTTTCCCTTTTGAGAAATAACTGTGCCTCCTCGTGATCATTTGAATTATGAATTGTGGGCTCTCCATTTATTTCATTCGGATTTATTTTGGCCATCGACTTCCTCTTTTGAGGGACTGAGTCCTTTGAGCCTAATGGTCTACCACACCTTAGGCGTGCAATAGATGAATCATTTGCTGGCACATTGTTGTGTCCGTTTTGGACATCAATCCTTGCAGGTGCATTTGCAGCTAGGATATGTGATTTTGTCACCTTTGTTGAATCATTAAATGCATATGGCATCTGATTTGCAATACTTTGGAGGTGAACGATCCTTCTCACTTCGTTTTCGCATTGAGCGGTACGATGATCGAGATAAGACAAAGTAGGTACGTCCCATGATAATTCACGTCATTCTTCAGGAATGAGTTTACCTTGTTGTTTTTTAGGAAGATATTTTTCTCCCCTAGTGGTGAGAAAATTGTCTCATCAAAATGACAATGGGCAAACTGTGCGGTAAAGATATCACTCATCAGGGGCTCCAGATATCTAATGATAGATGGTGAATCAAAAACCAACATAAATTCCTAATCTTAGTACGTTGCGGTGGTGCAATGGGCACATATACCGCACAACCAAAAACTCTTAAATGTGAAATGTTTGGTTGATTACCCAACACGAGTTGTATTGGAGAATATTGATTGTTGGCAGCGGGCCTCAACACAAGTGATGCTGCATGTAAAATGACATATCCCCAAGTAAAAACTAGCAACTTTGTTTCATTAGCAAAGTGCGTGCTATCAATTGAAGACGCTTAATTAAAGCTTCTGCCCAGCCATTTTGAGTATGAACATGAGGAACAGAGTGTTCAATGTCAATGCCTGGTGACATGCAGTAGTCATCAAAAGTCTGAGATGTAAATTCACCAGTATTATCGAGTCTGATTGACTTAATAGGATAATATGAAAATTGGGCTCTTAATTTAATTATTTGATCCAAGAGCCTAGCAAATGCCATATTCTGAGTGGACTAGAGGTAAACACATGACCATCGGGTAAATGCATCCACTGGGACCATAAAGTACCGAAATAGTCCACATGGAGGATGAATAGGACCACAAATGTCCCCTTGGATTCCCTGCAAAAATGATGGGGACTCGACATCAACCTTTGGTTATGATGGTCTGATCACCAACTTCCCTTGTGAATAGGCTTGGCAAGAGGGTTTTGTCAACAAAGGATGTCCTTTAGAGTTGGTGATGATCCTACCCATCATAGTGGATCCAAGATGGCCCAACTAATCATGCCAAAGCTTAAAAGTATTTGAGTCAATGGACTTCTGGTGCACAACACTATGTGCCTCAATTGTCCGTATGGTTGTATAGTACAACCCTGATGAAAGCACACAAAACTTCTCCAGTGTATGCTTCTGGGTATCACTGAAGGTAATGCAAAGATATTCCATGTTTTCCCCATTCTTTGTTTCAACATGGTAACCATTCAAACGTATATCTTTGAAACTCAACAAATTTCTTCTGGAGTTAGATGAATACAAGGCATCTTGAATGGACAGTATTGTTCCATTTGGTAACATGACTTGGGCCACTCCTGAGCCTTCAATTAGATTTGCAAGACCTGATATGGTTGTTACCTTTGCTTTTGTAAGCATCAAGTTTGAGAAATACTTTTGATCTTGAAGGATCGTATGAGTAGTCGCACTGTCTGCGAGACAAATATCTTTGCCATAGCTTTTGTTTTGAGGGCATCCATAATTTACATCCATGCATTCAAATAAATAAAATAAACTAAATCAATAAACAATTATTCAATGTAAAGAAAACATTGCCACTTTTATTGGATTGAAATGAAAATTAAAAAAATAGTGCTTCAAATGGTACATTGAGGAATTTAATCTAATTCGGACCCATAAACTTCATTCCCTATTTTAGTAACAAAATCAGAAACATCCAGATCCGTCTTGTCTAGCTGACGGGATATTTCTGATGGGCCATTTGTGGCTGGGGGATCTGGTATAGCATGATCAATGTAATTTGTCTCCACTTTCCTATTCTTAAGTAAAGCTTTATAGAGATCCGCCAAATGCTTCGGAGTATGACATGTACACGCCCAATGTCCCTTTGCATCACATCTGTGACAAGTGCTTTCAACATTTCTAGGGATGTGGCTTGTTTGTTCCTTCCCCTTATTCCGGGATGCATTTTTGCCATTCGTGGATACTGCCACAGGATGAAGTGGCATTCACTTCCTGAGATGCAGTATTTATTTAAGGAAGTGGTGCTGAGCTCGTTGGGCGAGATTGGTGGTTCTTCAATAAAAGCTCATTATTTTGCTCAGCTAACAAAAGGCAGGATACAAGTTCCGAGTACTTTGTGAAACCACTATGCCTATATTGTTGTTATAGGAGGACATTGGAGGCATGAAATGTGTTTAGAGTTTTCTCGAGCATATCCTTTTCAGAGATACTTTCACCACATAACTTCATTAATGAGGTAATTCTATTCATAGCTGAGTTGTACTTGGACACTGTCTTGAAATCTTAAAATCTCAAATGTGTCCATTTGTATCTAGCTCTTGGGAGGGTCACCATTCTAACGATTGTATCTTTCACCTAGAGCTTTTCACAAAACTAACGGCTCATCAACCACCACATATTCGCTTTTCAACGCTTCATGGATGCAGCGGCCAGGAAAAATCATGGCTTTTGCATTTTCTTTGGGCGAAGCATCACTCCCATCTACAATTGTTTTTCCAAGGCCATTGGCACGTAGATGGATTTTGGCATCCAAGACTCATGATAGATAGTTGTCCCTAGAAATGTCCAAGGCAACAAATTCCAGCTTTGCCAAATTTACCATCTTTAAAAAAAAAGAAAAAAAAAGAGATGCATTAGAATTTGTAATAATCTTCAGGCTTAATATATTTTTGAACTTCAGGCCAAAAATATCTTGTATATTTTTTCCGAATCTTTAGGCTCAGGATCATGGACATTAAGCCATTTATTAATAGGAACTTCAGGCCCTATAATTGTTTGAGGAACTTCATGCCCTCATTATCCATGTATATTAATTGATGATAAAAATAAAGTGCTACAAATTTGCTGGTATGGATGATAAAGCCACACTATACTTTAAATGAAAGTAAATGTGCGATAAAGTATATTCATAAAGTAAATTGCTTGTTGTATGGACGTTAATCCTGCATCAGACCTTAAATAAAAGTAAATGTGCGGTAAAGTAAATTCATAAAGTAAATTTCTTGTTGTATGGAAGTTAATTCTGCACCATACGTTAAATGAAAGTAAATGTGCGATAAAGTAAATTCATAAAGTATGAGGGTTAATTCCACATCATGAGGGTTAATTACATCATACTTTAAAAAATAAATGTGCGATAAAATAAACGTGTTGGTATGAGCATTAATTCTACTCCATACTTTTAAATGAAAAGTAAATACAGTTGTGGACGATAAGCCTGAGCCACACTTGTAAATAAATATTGCCGTATGGGTAATAAACCTACTCCATACAATAAATAAAATAGAGGTTAAAGGCAGTTGTGTGGACAAGAAACCCCCGCCACACTTTTAAATAAATAATGTTGTATGGGTAATAAACCTACACCATACCATAAATAAAATAAATGTGGGGATAAAACCACCACCTAATATATATGAAGTATATAACATATCATATATTGTGGGCAATATAACTGCGCTATTGTTCAAGATATAATAGATGGGTTTTAAGATCACACCATCATTTTATTACGATAATTTGTGTTACAACGCGATGGGTAATGAAAATTACACCACCATAAAATAACAAGATAGGGTATAAAAACCGCACCATTCCAAATTACATTACAAATAAATAAATAAAACAAACATGGATGAAACAACATAAAAATTGTGATAACACCAAAAAAAAAAGAAAAAAAAAAAAGAAAAAGTTTGCATGTCGTTGTAGTAGTAAAGTGAGAGGAGACATATGACAGAGAGGAGAAAGAGAAATAACCACATGATGTTGAGCTGAGGAAATCTAAAAATAGAAGGGAGAGACTATCATGCTCATAACGTGTTATAAAAATAAAATAATCAAAGTATGGAAAATACCACTGAATATTGGGAAGTACCACTGTATATTAGGATTTCAATTCATTATGATTGTTGCAAGACTTGGAAACTTCATTACATGGAAACCGCCAAGAAGGACCCACTTAATGAGATATATATATAGGTTTAATATTTATTTTTTCTTTTCCAAAAATTACATTGAGCTGCTTTATAGGTTAAATATTTTTGTTTTCGCAAGAAACTCCTAAGATAGATATATTTTTTTAACTGCCGATAAAACTCGTGTACTTATTTGGATTAAATTAATCAACCCAATTTATTCAATCGATTTTCCATTTTACATCATGAGAGCGACACTTTTGAGCATCTGTGTAGGGTTTGTTATGTTAAATTGTAAAAACAGTCCACCACTCCCGGCCACTTGTTGAGCACTGCTATTCGTATTCAAATTCATTCTCTTAACTTTGTTTATGTTATAGAATTGCTCTTCTAAAGCTTCATCTATTCATCCTCATTGAGTGCCTATTTATAGGCATTTAAAATACAATATATTGAGTTATTGGGAGAGTGAGTCATATAGTAGATATACTATTGGCATGGTGGGCATCCATTACATAAAGTTTGCAACAGTTTACAATATTTCTCTACTTTTTGGAACTTCGAATCATTGATGTTTGTAATTTTTCAAATGCTATTGAAGCTCACGCCGACTTCAGACACGACCCACACCCTATTTCTCTGTATATATTACTCTGTCAGTAATCTAACAGATTTTTTGCAAAATCAAATAGTAAGGGCCAAATTGATGTTGGTGTTATAAAATAATCTGGGATATGTGCGATAATTCAGAGCTGTACGTAAAGTAGATGAGACACAGCATTTAACGAGGTTCGGCTATGCCTACGTCCTCGGAGAGCAGCAGCAGTAACTTTTCCACTATGTAAAATAATAGGGCTACAAGTTTAGTGTTTACAATATATGTGGCTCACTGAATTTTCTCTCTAGGAGAATTTCTCTCTACTCTCTCTTTCCTCTTTCTTCCTTCTCTTCCTTTCTCTTTTTTCTTCTTTTTTTCTTCTTTCCGTTTCTCTTCTTATTTATAGGCTGAAATAATCACTATTCATCACTATTCATCACTATTCATCACTGTTCACCCGTGACAGACAAACTCTATCAAAGCCGCCAAATGAACAGTAATGAACAGTAATGAATAGTCACCCGTGACAGACAAATTCTATCAAAGCCGCCAAATAAACAGTAATGAACAGTAATGAATAGTTAGTGGGCTCCACAGGTTTATATTTTATTCTTTTACAACACTCCCCCTTGGAGACCACTAATGATATGTCGGTTGTATCATTAAAGACTTGCTTGGAGAAAACCTAGTAAGGTAGAGAACTGATGGAAAGAAGAGTACAACAATCTGTATAGCATACTTCTGGATGCTCCCCCTGATTAATATCTCCCCCTGATGTCTTCATGACTATCTTTTGGATTGAGAATCTTTCGGAGTGAGTGGATGATGTAGCCACCAACAATTCATATAGTAAATATATTTCCAGTGAGCTATCTCTATGTAAATCATAGAAATTTTCAGAGTCCGCATATCTAATAACGCTTGGGCTATTTATAAGTTCACTTGAAAGAATATGCCCATACATGGTGTTATGCGGAAATAGCATCAAATATACCTCACATCATCCCAAAATGATGGTGATGGAGTTGAGCCTTATCTGGAAAATATGATGTCCGGTCCAACATACTTCCGAAAAATCCTTAAAGTGCCCAACGGATAATCCTCATAAAAATGCTTCAATACTTTCTTAGTATAAGCAAGTATCTCGTTGGCATAATGCTCGATCTTTAAGTCGAGACAAATATTTCTGGAATTCTTGAGAAGCTTTAATGTGTTGCAAACACATTATAATTAATATACTCACTGAGGCAATTTATGTACATTAACATTGAGTACAGATTTTGTGCTTCAGGCACATGTCCACAGACTTGCTTCATGCAATTTCAATCCTTTCAAGGATTTTGTTTAAAGGGATTAAACTCTATGACACATTATATAGCTTTAACCCAGCTATTTATACATCTTTAGGGAATCACTTCAGGTGATATGCTCTGTGCATTTAATAACCCTTAAAGATAACATGTTGGTCTCCGTAAATGTGCAATAAAGGGGCACAATTGAATCTATAAATATGGAGAAAACCCAACATCCCTTGTTTATGTCAAAAACATTGTGTCATACAAAGTAGGTATATTCCCTTTTTATTCCGAACACCCAAGTATAACTTTTAATATTAACATCTTTTAGGGTTCGTACTGTGGGTTTGTTCTTTCACGTTCATTCTCATCTATAATGGAATTGCCTCATTCCATTTTGGCCAATGATATTGTCGACATTTAATAATTGAACGTGGTTCCAATCAACACAGCCCATTGATGATTTGAGTAGCTACTCCAAAATCAAAAATTTGTCATTCATCAATTTATGATCCCACCATTCTCATGTGCATGCGCATGCATCAATTATAAGCATTTCTTTGCTTTTGGGTACCCAAGCCACTGCAGGGGGCTTTTATTATGTGAGAATGTAGATTATAACCTCCAATGGAGCGTTATTTTATAGCAGGGCGTGGATAATCTCCATTTAGGGAGTTGGAACATTTAGAACACATATATCTGTCATGCTGCAGGCATGCCACAGATTAATACATACATGTCAATTAATTTATGGGACTTTAACCCATATAATTTGCTACGCATTAGGCGTGCATAATATCAATATTGACATGTCAAAAGATTGTCCTTTCGGGACTTCAATCCACATCATTTGCTACGCAACAGGCGTGCATCATATTGATCACTGCTATACCCATATTCTGTTCTTATGGGACTTTAATCTGTGCAGTGTATTATCAATGTATCCAACTTGCAATCTGTAAAATTTGCGTTAATAATTCATGGATACATACAAGCCATTCTTTTGGAACGGACTTATCTCCCCATTTGGTTACCTTTCAAGATAAAATATCAAATAGGTATATAAGCATAAAATAACACAAGTATTGCTTACATCCTTAGGTGGGAGAAACTTTTCTCAAGTATCATTCAAGCTCGTATCGGCCCAGTAAATATAAAGTATCGCTTGATGATCTTGTTATATCCTGCAAGAGCAAAAATCACAATTCTTTTCTCTGTCAAAAACAAATAACTCTCAGAGTTAGGATCACTGCAAGGATTCTTTCTTCGGATGTTCATTCTAAAGAAATAAAATCCCTTATGAACAGAGAGTTATAAAAAGAGAAAAAATGCAAAAAGATTGTGATATTGATTGCAAGGTAAGGTAAGCAATCAAGGAAGGAAGCTGGTGGGAGCAGACAACAAGATCGGCAATCAAGGAAGGAAGCTGGTGGGAGCAAACGACAAGCTCTCATTTCTTCTAGTTTAGAAGAACTTCCGGAGATTAGAGCATAAGGTTGCCTTCACAGTTCCTTGATATAGTGGAAACATGATCAGGGATAGTCTTGCTTCCTGAATGGATGATCAGAGATAGTCTTGCTTCTCGGGCATATTGAGTGCTTACTGATAAGAAAAACAAGTAAATATCGCATCACTAGGTATGGAGTAAACTGGATGTCTTCTGCAAAGAAAATTTCGTTAGTAACACATTTATACACAAATACAATGAATAGGTAGAACCGGTGAATTTCAAATTAACCATAGGAAAATTGCGAGATTCTCGGGATGCTGTTGAAAAAGTGCGAGATTCTCGGGATGCTTTTGAAAAAGTAGCTCCGTGAAATCCGTAAAGCAAGATCGGCTTTGAAAATAATGCTTGAAAACGCCGAAAGTGCCGACAGGCATTATTAGAGGCCACGTGAAGTTTTGGACTCTAGGAAAGAAAAAGATAATATGGGGATTCGAGAAGATATTGGGGTCCTGAAAAACAGTAGCCATATTTCCTCCTATAGATATGGCCTTTGTAAAACTTGATTGGAGCAACTGCGTTTCAACTCAAATTTCTTCATTTTCTGAAACTTTAGTTTTCCTAAGACTTTCTTCAAAACCTTCTCAAAAATGGCTTCCTCTTCTTCCTGCCCAAATTATTTCAATTTAAATGATGCTCCAACAGCAAACAGTGACGCCAAAGTTTGGCGTCCATCCTTTGTATCCCAAAATCGTCATCTCACAGTTAATGATTCTGTGATGATGAATGATGCTACTGCTGTCATAGTAGCTAGGAATTTCATTACTCCAATAGATGAAATGCTGTTAACAGGGAGGTCTGAGGAAGAGGCTATTGATGACTCAATGGCTTTTAGCATTCAGAGTGCTGCTTCTATTTCTAAGATGGCTGATCGTTTGCGTGTTAGAGCAAACGAGGTTGAGAAGCTGACAACTGAAAATTCGTCTCTCCAAAGAATGCTTCATGAGTCTCAACAGGAGGTTGAGAAACTTAAAGGAGAGAATAATTCCTTGTTGAAACTGGTGAGTTCGTACTCAGTTGATACACTGAGAAGGCTAGACATGCTGCAGGTCTCCAATGAAAGAATTTTGGGAGACCACGAGAAGCTCATGGCTAAGCTTAAGAGGCGCCGTCCTCTTCCTTCAGAGGCTTCCAGAACATAATGTAATTTTATAGATTTTACAGGGCCTGCACCTTCATTGCAGGTGGAAAAAATCTATCTGTTGTATGTTTCTGTAATAATAATTGCGCACATTCTTAAACTTGCACCTGTGGTTTTTACGTCTTTTCAAAATGACGGTTTGGAACCTTGTGCCTTATAGGTTCAAATAACCACATTGTCTCTCCCAAATTGCATGGTAGCCCGGAACTTTTAGCCTGGGCACAAACTCAGAATTTATTTGCCCTTTTCAAATGGACATGAAATATGAATTGAGTAAAAGCCACGATAATATCGCAATATAGTAGTGAAGAGCATTAACTACTATATACCCACAACTTCAAGTTCAGGATCTCTCATATATTTGGATCCATGGGCTTCCGGCCCAGGTATAATAAAATATGTGGGGAGCCTCAATTCATTATTTGAGGTTTATATTGATATTATCCATTTCGCGGTGTATTCTTAACAACCGGAATTCACAAAATATATTTCTTCCTTGAGGTGTCGATTATAACAGAATCGAACTTTATTAAATTCATCATCTTCTTATGCCAAAGAAATATGTGGTGTACCACAATTTGCAATAATACCTCAAGGGTTGTCCATTTAATTGTTGGAACTTCAGGTTCTCAATACTCTTAAATTTTGAACTTCAGGCCAAAGCCACATATTCTCATGGTATGGACATTTTTACAATTTTCTGTACATATTCCGGGACTTCAAGCCCTTACATAATTGTCCATATTTTGAGGAACTTCTGGCATCTCATTTAATTTCTCATCCATGAGTTTAAGGAACTGCAGGTTCCCTTTTGTATATAGTGACGGTTTACCCAAAATGGTTTATATTTATGCATACGTCACTATTCATGTGAATAGTACTATTCATCAAGTCATGAATACGTATCTATTCATCTGCCAGTACAGTTATCATCAATGTGTATGGCACCATGAAACTGCAGGTTCCCTTTTGTATATAGTGACGGTTTACCCAAAATGGTTTATATTTATGCATACGTCACTATTTATGTGAATAGTACTGGTCATCAAGTCATGAATACATATCTATTCATGTGTACAGTACATCTGCCAGTACAGTTATCATCCATGGCTCATATTTATGCATACGTCACTATTCATATGAATAGTACTGTTTATCAAGTCATGAATACATATCTATTCATGTGTACAGTACATCTGCCAGTACAGTTATCATCCATGTGTACGGCACTATGAACCAATACGGTACTATTACATCATTAAGGAACCCCAGGTCCTTATTCACATGTCAGGGATCAAGGACCTTTAAGGCCAATCACATGTTTACAAGTATAGTACCGGAGAGATTGTCAGCTCTCATATCAATATCATCATCAAGGATCTTCAAGTCCTGATGTAATTGTATGATGAGGGTCAAGGAATTGCTGGTCCTGATCTGCATACTGTAAAAACTCATCATACAGCACATTTAGTCCATAAAATAAATTGCTGGTAAATAAATTACTGGTATGGACGATAAAACCCGCACCACACTTTAAATAAAAGTAAAGGCGTGGACGATAAACCCGCACCACCCTTTTAAATAAATGTAAATGTGCGGTAATTTAAATTCATAAATTAAACGTGCGTGTATGGGCACTAATTCTGCTCCATACTTTTAAATGAACGTAAAGGCGTGGACGATAAACCCGCACCACACTTTTAAATAAATGTAAATGTGCAGTAAATTAAATTCATAAATTAAATTGTTAGTATTAGTAACGGTCTCCCACTGATAATATGTTTAGTATTACCAAGGGTCCATTTTTGTTAATGGTTAGTAATAGAAAAGCAGATAAATATAGTATATTATATTACCATCAACTTTTCATATATATATATATATTATACTGATATATTAATGGAAAGCTAGATGCGTTGGCTTTTCTTCTTTACATCAACATAATGGTTAGTATTATAAATAATAGTGCAGCACAAAAATTATACCTGAGAGCTTCTCGTGCTGATAACGTGTTATAAAATAACCTAGGATATGTGCGATAATTCAGAGCTGCACGTAAAGTAGATGAGACACAGCATTTAACGAGGTTCGGCTATGCCTACGTCCTCGGAGAGCAGCAGCAGTAACTTTTCCACTATGTAAAATAATAGGGCTATAAGTTTAGTGTTTACAATATATGTGGCTCACTGAATTTTCTCTCTATGAGAATTTCTCTCTGCTCTCTCTTTCCTCTTTCTTCCTTCTCTTCCTTTCTCTTTTTTCTTCTTCTTTTCTTCTTTCCGTTTCTCTTCTTATTTATAGGCTGAAATAATCACTATTCATCACTGTTCACCCGTGACAGACAAACTCTATCAAAGCCGCCAAATGAACAGTAATGAACAGTATGAATAGTCACCCGTGACAGACAAATTCTATCAAAGCCGCCAAATGAACAGTAATGAACAGTAATGAATAGTTAGTGGGCTCCACAGATTTATATTTTATTCTTTTACAACAGTTGGGTGTTAATTTGAAGGATTATCGTGACAAAAAGAAAAAATCTTACGAAAATTGATGTTGGGTGTTAATTTGAAGGACTATCACATGACAAAAAGAAAAAACCTTACAGAAATCTCATTGTCTTTATATTATCCATCTTTGGGATGGAACTAGACAAAATTAAGAATTTTTCGACAAGTGAACTACCTAAAATAAAAATATACATTATAAGTTACGCTATGCTATCTCATACTTCATTATCTGGTGACACCAACTAAGATACTAGGTCTTCTTCACTTTAATTATAGTCAAACTTGCAAACTTCATCACATGGAAACCGCGAAAAAGCCACACAACATATGGGCTCCAGTCACTTGATGGGCTATATATAGGTTTAATTTTTTTTTTTCTTTTTCAAAAAGCTACAGTGGGCTGCTTTGCTTTATAGGCTTAATATATTTGGTTTGGCTTAATATCACAAAATGTTTTAAGGTTTACGAAACTATCATATTGTATTTTTAATATTTTTTTGTGTCATTCATGGACCTCAAGATTAGTATATGTGATCACAAATGGTTCATACTATTAGTTTCTATCGAAAACTCCGTTAGTTTGCCGACATAGTATATATATATATATATATAAACATCCCTAAGGTTTACGGACCTATCACAAATGGTCCTAGCGAAATTTCTTAATTTAAAATTCATAAAATTTTGGTTTTCTTTTTTAAATTGTATGAATTTTAAATTATTTAAAAAATATAATGTATTTTAAATACACGTGGCACTATATTATTGGAGATGTCGTCTCTACATATATGCCATCAAGAAACTAATGAAGTTTTTTTTTAAATAATTTAAAATTCATAAAATTTAAAAAAACCAAGGGTTTATGGTTCATAAATGGTCCTCAAGGTTAAAATCTTCTATAAATGGTTTTTCATTTTTAAATTTTATGAATTTTTAAATTATTTTAAAAAAATTCATTAGTTTGTTGATGTGACATATATGTGAAGCCCACATCTTCAAAAATAGGGAAATAGGTCAAAATGCCACCATTTTTATAATTGTAACTGAAAATACCACCCTTTTTTAAAAAATTTGGAACTATAACCTATAAATATATATTTATTGTCCCCTTATTGTACACATATCACTTTTGCTGAAGTTCTCTATCAGTTTTGCTGAAGTTCTCTCTCAGCTCTCTCTCTTGGCTCCGTCTGTCAATTTCTCTTCACTCTGTCGTCGCTTTGCTCTCACTCTCTCATCTCTTGTCGATCAGCTCTCACTCTCTCGTCGCTCAGCTCTGACTCTCTCTTCTCTCTTCCTCTCCGAGCGAAATCTGTTCATCGAAGCTCAACTCCATCGTTCACCTTGAACAGGTACTGTTCATCGTCATTTTCTTACAGTTTAGGGTTTCTCTGAAGTTGGTTTAGGGTTTATGCATTTCTATGAAATTGGTTCAGGGATTTGTTCGAAATTGGTTGAAGGTTTAGGGGTTTCTCTGAAATTGGTTTAGGGGTTTCTCTGAAGTTGGTTTAGGGTTTATGCATTTCTATGAAATTGGTTCAGGGATTTGTTCGAAATTGGTTGAAGGTTTAGGGGTTTCTCTGAAATTGGTTTTGGGGTTTCTCTGAAATGATCTTAGTATGATGATTCCTTGTTTGAAATAGTGAATGGGTTTGTTCTTTGTGGACTGATGCTTGCACTGCTGTTGTTTTGCTATTGATGTCGTATTGTTGTTTTGTTGCTACTGTATTGCTAATGTAGTGATGTTGTGTTGGCATTTTAGTGCTGTTGTATTTTTAGTTTATTATGGTTTTATTATGGTTTTTGTAGCAGTTATTGATTGGTATTTGGTGGCTTACTATGGGTCTTTATGACCATTGCATTTAACATTCTTACAAGTCTAATCGGTATCTATTTTCTTTGTTGAAGATGATATCTAAAGTCTAAGACAATTAACCTGTGTATATCATTTTGAACTTGTAAACTCCCAACCATATCATACTTTTTGTTTGAGAATAATGCTTGTTAATTTGACATATTTTTTTATAACTCTGTTTACTAACTTTAGGGGTTGCATATTGGATATGGATAGGTTTTCTTTAGAACTATGTGCGGTGTAATATGAGTTATTTAAAAGTTTGCTCTTTTGTGCTTGATCATTGTTTGCTTAAAAGAAAGCGGGAAATGAGTGAAGATGGGAACCTACCACCAGCAGGTGTGGTTTAGAGAAATGGGGACATTGATTTTGCTATAAGCTAACTCTTTAAGCTTTTGCTTTTCTTGTTTGTGTATGGATACTTAGAGAACTTTGTTTCTGAGGAGAACTTATAATTTTGTAATTGTACATGTCTAACAAACATTTTATACAGTTTTGATGGTTTATTTTTCTTACATTTGAAAGGAGGGCCATAGTGGATTCATTATTGTGGTTGCCACTAATTCATAGGATGTTCCATTACATTATACCTTGAAGTCAATCAATTCTTTCCCGATGTCTTCTTGTTTTTTTAAAACTCTTTCTAGTCAGATAGATTTCTATCGTTAGTCTTGAATTGTTCTCAATTAGGCTTGTGCTACCGCACATTCCCATTCTAGCTGAAGCTGTGTCATGATTATCTGGTGTGTTGAGATGTGTCTTTAGATATTATATTATGCAAGAGTGGTAGAGTACTGGGTGTCTTGGGATGTGGCTTTGAGCTATTGAATTAGTAGGTCAGTTGTAAATAGCTGGGGTTTTGTTTATGCTCTGTATTTTTTTTTCCACTTAATATCCTATAATAGGCTGTTGATAAGTGCTGATTGTTTATTGCTTGTTATTGTCTAGATTACAACGGACTGAATTTTTTTTTTATAATATTGGCATGCAGGGAAAGATGGTTGCTCAAATGAAGTTGATGATTGCAGAGGAAGAAAAGTTCCAAGGAAAAGCATTGTCCCTATCCCATACGAAGACTGCAATCAGCACGATAAAGGAGAAATTCAGTGAACAACAGCTACAAAGGTTTGAAGAGAGTTGTTTTGGGTATCTCCTACTGATTGAGGACCTCAAGTGGACTTCGCCAATTGTCCACGGCTTGCTGCTGAGGAAAGCTGATCCAAAGACAGTTTCCCAACTGAACGGGATCAAATTCATCGTTGGCAATAAGGTGATCCAATTCATGGCGCAACAATTTTGCATCGTGACAGGGCTAAGGTTTGGAAACCTTCCCTTTATTCCGATTCCCACTAATGAGAACTGCTCATTGAAAAGGAAGTACTTTGGCAACGATAAAACTGTCTACCTTTTGGAATTAGAAAAGGCCTTCCTCGAATGCGCTGATGCGGACGATGTATTGAAGCTCGGATTTGTATACTTTGCTGTGTTTTGTGCTGTTGGGCAGTGAAAAACATGTCCAGATTGACATGCGATATTTGAAGTTGGCGGAAGACCTTAAAGAGTTTGGGAAGTATCCATGGGGTGCTGTGTGTTATGCCAAGACAAATGCGTCACTTCTGAGGGCACTTTGTGCAGATTACCAGCGAGTGAAAGTGCCCAAAAAAGCTGCAAAAACAAAAAAATCTGAAAAGAAAGCAAAAACAACGGCAACTGGTAGACCAAGAGAGTACCACCTCATAGGTTTTACCTATGCAGTTCAGGTGAGCAAATTTCCATTCATGTTGAAGTTAAATTTCATTTGGTTACAGTGACTCATGTTTTATTCCTCAAACCAGATTTGGGCTTATGAGGTATTTCCAGCGTTGGCTGCACTACATTTGGTGGTGCACGAAGATAATGCCTACATCCCTCGTTTATTACATTGGAGGACCAATAGTTTGCCGCGTTTTTATGAGCTAATGAGCCAAGAATTCGAGAACCGTGAGGTTAGTTAAGTTTTTAATGATAATGTTAGGCATATGAAAATATAATATAATAAGTTTACTGATATGTATATTGCAGGTTGATGTGCAACTTCTCCGGCCATCTGTAATCGACAAGCAGCTGCCGTATTGGACTTGGGGTGACAGTGTTGACGACACTGAAGAACTTGTTCAGTTGTTTGGCGATGACGCTGAACAAAAACCAGCACTTCTGCCTCTGTAGAAGAAAAAGATAAGGACATTGATGAAACTGCTAGCCTTTCGTCGTCTTCTAAGGCAAGCATTACATTTTTTTCCAAGATATATGTCATAATACAATAGGAAAATAACTGCTGTATTGTTGCAATATATTTTGAAAATATTGTAACACTTGCATTATAACTGAATGCAGGGTACAGTCGCGTCCAGAGAGTTACGCACTTTGAAGCGTGACTTTCAAAGGACAAAGGATGAATTGGCCAAAATTGCCATATCAAATCGAGCGCTTCGCAACAGAGTGCATCAGTTGGAAGACATGGTACGGAAGGAGTCATTGAAAGTTGAAAGAGAGTTAGAAAAAAAATAAAAAGTGTGTGGAGGATTGCTGCAACACCCTGGCTTCAATGGAGCATTATTTTAATGTGGAGATAGAGCAGCTGAAAAAATGAAATGGTGGGGTGAATGAAGGTGGGGAAGGACATGAGGACCTCAGTAGTCCTCATATGAATGAAGGAGGCGACAATCACTTGTCGCCATTACATGACCATGTTAGTCCGCCTACAGAACCGGCGGTAATGGAAACACAAGTCCCCGGTGATGGAGCCGAACCTTCCGCAGCCATGGTAGTCGAAGAGGCAGAAATGGCCGCTTCAGTTCCTCACTTACAAGTGCATGAAGCAGCTGAGCAGGCACAATCCGAGAAGCTGCCTACCCCAGAAGATGTGGCCAAGTGTGACGAAATCTACCAAAGAGTGTTGTCTTTGTTAGAAGATTGGAAAGTGACTAAGAGTATGCCATCGGGAGGTCCGATGAATCCTCCAAGTCTACCCACAGTTAGTATGGCTGGTGATGAAGAAGGTAGTTCGAGTGTGGAAAAAAAAGAAGTGGAAGGTAAAGGGTGCAGACAGAAGCTTCCGGCGCAGACATTGTTGAGCCCATTTACTGATCCTTTGAGGAAGAAGAGGACGATGAGTGTGTCGGCTGCGACTGCAACCCCGCCATGTTTTGATCCATCAAAATCCGTGCCCATTGAAGATGTGAAGGCAGTAATAGAGTTTTGCACTGCCTGGAAAAACGATATCAGGTTAGGATTCTTTACCTTTGAAATCCAATCTTCATCCTATTCTAGTATGTAGTCATAGACTAATGAGAAAATGTAGAGTTTGCTTTAATATACATGTGTATTTTTGTCATCAACAAAGTCATAATTATGAGATGACTACAAAAGTAACCGTTGCAAGTTTGCCTTTTGTAGTGCGGAGGTGCAGCTGGAATTATTTTCAGTGGGCGCTGATTTTTTCTACAGACTTATCGATGAAACGGAATGGATTAGCTCAAGGGTAAGAATACACAAAGCTCTACTTTATTGCAATAATTCAATTGTTTTCTCACCTTTTTTAAGTGTACAGTTGTATGAAATTGTGCTCATATTATATGTGTCAACTTTCAGCACCTGGACATGGCAACCTTTCTTATCCGGAAAAGGCAACTCTCTCATCCGTTGGTATTTGGAACTAACTGGACAACGGCAGATTGTTGCTTGCAGGTAAACATGTTACCATGTTACATTCACTGCTTCATTTGCTTTCGGTTGTGATTTTCTAATATGCCTTCATTTCAATTTATGCAGCAATTTCTAGAGCCGTTCAAACCGACTGTCAAGAAACGTGGATCGAAGAAGGCAGCTGCTTCAAACACCGTTCAACTTCCACCCAGCAAGCTGAAGAATATACATTACTTTGTGCGCGGTACGTGGCAACACGGGTATGGCCAAGCTTGGACAAAAGTCCGGAAGGTCTATTTTCCATATAATCTTAAAGGGTCTCACTGGGTTGCAATCGAAATTGATTTCGTCAGACATACTGCAACTGTGTATGACTCCTATGTTGCTTTTACCAAATGTTCGAAGCTAGTTACACTTATGCACCCTATTAGCGATACGCTGGCACGAGTGTTGTACGATATGCACTTTTATGAAGATTCTGAGGTTGAAGAGGTTGCAAAAGGGGCTGAAGATGTCGACGTTTACGCCATTCTCAGTTTGCAGCATTGCAGATGTGCCACAACAACGAGATGGGTAAGCTTTGTGAATTTAGTGCAGTTTATCCAAATTTTACATAACTGCAGTTCTAATTTCCCAACTTATTGGCCTCACAGTACGTCTTGCGGAATCATGACCGTTAAATTCATCGAGCATCGCAGTGCTGGGATTTCGATAGATAAAGTTGACCCTTTGAAGATCAAATATTACCGACTGAAGCTTGCAATTGAGGGTTTAAGGGGGGAGGCATATTTATGAGGTAAATGTCTTAATGTCCGTGAATTCACCTCACTCTGGACTTATGACTTGGGAATTCACTTTGCTCATTACTTATGTCAGGAACTCCTTGATATGAAGATGCAAACGTAGATGCTTTGCTGGGGGTACTTTATATGGTCATCCTGCCTTTTTGCTAGAGCTAGTTGGTTTAGTTATTATTGTGAGGTGTAATATTGTACAGTCTAGAAGCAGTGGCTAATTGCCTTACATGGCACACACACTGTTTCGATTTTGAAGGTTATCTATTTTGTACACCTCCATATATAAACATAGTTGCTATTTATGGATGCTTTTGTAGCCATTGTTCACATTTTGTCTCTGTGGTTTTGGGAATCTGTTACTGGACTTACTGAAGCATACAACTTTGTTAACATTTCTCCATTTAGTTTTGACTTAGTTCGTTTTAAATAATTTCGGCAGCAATTCTACTTTTCTGCTTAGCATTATGTTGTTATTTGAATTTGGAACCTCATACTGTGTTTGCTGATCTTCGCTGGAGTAGGTACCAATCACTCCTCTTTCATCTTGCATACTGGATTAGTTTCCTTGTGTATTTAGCTGCATTCGATCTGAGTGATTGTTCTCTTTCTACAAGGTATACTATCACCATCCTGCGTAAGAATGGTCAATTATCTGAATTGATCGGTGAACTTCAGGTACCATTTTCATGATTTGTACTCTGCTTTGCTAGTGGAACTCGCAGAACATTTGTATTTGGTGTTATTTTTGTATGAGTTTTTAATTTTGTAATGCATTTGGTAAACTAGGGTTTTGATCAGTTAGATAGTTTATTTCTTTCGGAGCTTGTGTCTTGTTGCTCAAAAAATTGATGGATTTGTGTTTATTTCTGTTTTGTTTGCAGCCTTTGTTCAATGGAACCGGAGAACAATCAGAAGGTGACTTTTATGCGATCGCATCACAGGTATTGGAAAAACTGCTATAAATTTAGTGTCGAAGGATGCTTTCTCGTGTTCAATTTTTGTTTTTTGTAATGGATATCAATTTTCCTGTGTTACTTTGTTTTAGGTGCGCCGACTGGCAGCTGAGTTCCGGCAACTAGACTCGTCACTACAGAGAGCCGTCCTGAAGGGGAATGACAGCCAAATTGCAAGGTAGCTTACTTTCTCTTCTGTGTTCAAATGAATTCTTAGCATGCTTTGTGCTTTTTCCTCTTGCTTATAACCACTCAATGAATGCATGCTCCTGCCCTGACTTTTTGGTTAAGTTGTAAAACGATTAATTCCTTACACGTATGTATTTCATAATGCAATAGAAACATTTTATACTTGGTTATATTTTTTCTTTGATTTTTTTAATAGGTTTGACATCACTAATAATGCCAACAGCTACCTTGGGGGCATTGGGTTATGGTTACATGTGGTGGAAGGTATCCACATGATATATTTATGTTCATATTATTTCATCCATTGGTTCTGTGAGTTGTTGTCTTCTTTAAGCAAATCTAATATTTGCTCTTCACAAATGGTTAGGGTCTAAAATTCTCAAATCTTCTGCATGTGACAAAGCGTAGTATGAATGCTGCTGTTTCAAAATTGCATAAACGTCTGGAGAGCGTGACAGAGGCTATTGTTGTAAGTTTCTTTTCGGCTGTCTATGCCAAAAAAAAAAAAAAAAATTCCTGTTTTGTTTGAGTTTCTGTTAATGGGACCATGTTTGTTCCCAACATCAAATAGATTTACAGCACTCATCAATATTACTTATAGAATTTGTATAAACAATTGAAATCACAGTATTAAACATTCTTATGCTGGACAAAACACAAAGAAGCACCTGACACAGAGAGTCCAGAATTTGGACGATAAATTGCTAGAGCAGAAATATATCGAAAAGTCGATTGTGGACAATGTATGTCATTTTCTGCATATCATGAGCTTTTAGTTCTGAATTCATAATTCAAATTAAAAAACTTATAGTTTGATGAGGCTTATCGATGAAACTTGTGACATTATCAATATGGACGTAATAGGATGAATATCGCAGCTGCTTGGTTGATTATTATTATTGTTAGTCTGTGCGCTTGTGGAAAGTAATATGTGAACGTGAATTTGTAATTTCAAGCCATGCGGATGATGCATTTATATAAAATATATAACTTTTGCATCTAAAATATTGTATGAGTTTTGCTTTATATGATGGGATGGTTTGGAGCTTGTCTCACCACCAGGTTTGAACGAAGAAAATAAGAATAAAAGGGTAAAACTAAATGTTACATATTGTGTGTGCAAAAACCAAATGTCTGTGTGCAAACACAACACACACAATATGCAATTGCATGTTGTGTTTGCAAAAACCAAATGTCTGTGTGCAAATGTCTGTGTGCAAACACAACACACACATCATGCAATTGCATGTTGTGTTTGCAAAAACCAAATGTCTGTGTGCAAACACAACATGCGATTACCAACATGACCTCTACTTAGTGAGATGTTACTCAATCTGCTTGTATGCATATCTGATGATTTCTGCTGAGGTTCCCATTTATGGCATGCCTCTTTTATCTTTTTTACTTTGCTTTTTTTTCTTTTGGCTGGTCATATCTGTGTGCCCGGTAGATGCATTTGGCACTATGAACTGATTCGGTGGCAGTTACAAATTAACATAGGTCTTAATTCTTTTGGCTGGTCATATCTGTGTGCCCGGTAGATGCATTTGGCACTATGAACTGATTCGGTGGCAGTTACAAATTAACATAGGTCTTAATTCTGGAACTGCAATTCATAAATGGCTTCATCTGTACTTAACCCAGTTGTTTTTGCAGGTCGGTCTCAACCAAGTGTTGATTGCAATATTCTAAACAAGATGACCATACACTGTTATTTGATGTAGGTATACGTATGAGATGGCTTAGCTTTAATTGGTTTGGTTGTTCCAAGTTTTATGTACACAATCTCACAGTAACTGCCGAGTTGTTTTTCATTTCACGTATTTCTCCGTGGTATTTTTTCCCCAATATTCTGATTATGGAGATGAAGTAAATATTACTGTGGAGCTTATAGCATGTTTAGTTTATTTTGTGGGCATGACTGCTGTTCTTGGTAACCCTTTTTCTTCAAACTCTCTAGTTTCTGTCATCTGAAGTCTTTCCAGTCATTCAACTCAAAAAGTCTCCAACCCACTTTGGAATGGCAGACAAGTGTTAGAAGGCCATAAATAAATAGCCACAAGTTCTCATACATGTATATAAAAAGTGTGAAGTTGAAACCTACAGACGACAAGGGAAGAAGGAAGCTCTGTCCCATATAGGTGATCCGTGGAGTAAACATGTTTATGCCACTATTCCAAATTGACTGCCCCCTCGAATTGCACAATGGCAATATGCTCTCCTCTTGCAACTCTAAAGTAGGCAAAACACTGGTGTTGGAAGGACATGTAAAAGGGTTATTGTGCATTCTATTGTACAAGCTTGAATGGATTTTCTTTTCTGTTGTATTTGGCCCTTCTCTTTTGAAGCATGCCAAAAATCTTCCTGGTTTTGTAATATGTGGTTTGTGCCCAATTAATTTACCGTGGATGTTGCATTTTTGTACCCAAAATTTGATAGCTGCCTTCTTTTGAACGACAATTCATTGAGGGAGAGAATTACTTTCCTTTTGAATATGAATCCATGTGCAACTCCAACTATCATTTGAAAGGTCCAAATCAATTCATGGTAATATAAGGATGGTTAACAATTGTCGTGTCCATCATATTTGAATTCAGGATTACTTTCAACGAAGTGGAGACTTATTAGAGCACATGCCATTGACATACGATATAAGAGCAATATTAGGTCAATATAGGTGCACTATAGAGGCAATATTAGAGCAATATAAGGGCAATACGATACCAATAGTTATACAATATACATCCAATACGGTGGCAATATGCATACACTATCTATGCAATACAAAGGCAATATTAAGGCAATATAAATGCAATAGAACTACAATATTAAGTCAATCTACATACAATACATACACATTACAGACAACATTTTACACATGCAAAAGAAATCGCCACCGAACCTTAACAATACTAGCCCGCGAAGGGAAAATGAAGGCAACAAAAGATCCATGTACTCGGGTGAGCTGAACTGGAGCAGCACTCACCGTTACTACAGGTCCATCAAAAGATCCATGTCTTTGTCCTTTCTCCTTGCTGCATGCACAAGGCTATGATGAGCCATTCCCTCAGCACCCATATTCAGCACCTGCCAGACACCAGCTACATCAATTCACTCCAATTGTAGTCTGGTGAGATGACCGAAGCATAATCTCAGAACATTTCGAAGCCGTTGTTGAAACATTCAACCATTTCATGGTTATATTCTTTAGATTGTGTGAAATTTTTGACGGCATTTTTCTTTCTCTCTTCCAATTTCAACTTCAAGGACTCTAACTCTTTGCTCCGACTTTTTGCTTTTAGTGTTTGCTTCACCTTTCCAGTGTATGCTTTGTTCAACTTGTTGGCCAAGTTTCCCATAACTTGGCCATGAATATCGCACTTACTCTCCCACCAATCCGTTGCCTTTGACATATATTGGAGGTGGTGCTTGATGGCAGAGATTTTGTTAAGCGGATCATTGCTCTCAGCCTCACTTCCAGATGAAGTGGGATCATGATTGGGAGTCTGAGGTGGAGATGGGAATGGCACATGCCACGGCTGGTCCCCCGGGTAATTGACATGCTCGTTTGGAGGGCGTACATCCGACATCTTTAAGTATTGCTGGGGACAATTCACAGCTGTTGCCTGCAACAAAACAAATAAAGGTAGATTCAGTCTCCAGTTGTAAACGACAATTGGTTAGCTGTAGTGGAGAATATTTGCGTTTTAGTAAGACTAATTACCTTTCCTTTTAAGAAGGTGCCTCTGTTGCAGTTCTGTATAGGAAGGTTCAGTTATATGTACGAACTTATATGAAGTATATTGGGTCTTTAGTTGGTGCATTCAATTGATGGGATTGCAAACTACACCATTAACTCATTGGCTGTAATTTACAACAGTACAACATTACATTAACAACAATAAAATCGGCTTCCAAACGACAAAAAAGCAAACCTTAATGGGAAATTGAAAATTGTGGATTTCAACCCAAAATAGGACTATGTAACTAAGCATTTATTGCGAATTTCAGAACAGAAAATTGAAAAATAGCGAAATTGGAAAATTGGAAAATAGGAAAAGTGAAAACTTGGAGAATGGGAAATAAGGAAACTTGGAAAATTGGAAATAGAACAAAAGGAAAATTGGCAAATCTGAAATACGAAAAAATGGAAAGTTGGAAATTTGGGAAATTTGGAAAATTGAAAATTGGAAATAGGAAAAAAGGAAAAATTGGAAAGAGGAAACTAGGCAATAGGATTAAATGACACTTGGAAAATTGGAAAATTGGAAAAAGGAAAAAAGGACACTTGGAAAATAGAAAATTTGGGTAATTGGAAAATAGAGCAACTTGGAAAATTGGAAAATTTGAAATTGGACAAAAGGAAACTTGGAAAATAGGAAAATAGGAAAAAAAGGAAACTTAGAAAATAGTCCAATTGGAAAAAAGATAATTGGATAATTGGACAACTCACTACTACAAAAAGTGAAAAAGACGACCAGAAAACAACGACGGTCTAAGTGAAAACCGTCGTGGTTTATAAAAAGACGACGGTTCTAAAAACACCGTCGTGTAATACAACCTTAGACAACTAAAAAATGGAGTTTCAAATGGCTGTTCAAAAACAACGACGTACATAATTAAACAACCGACGTCTATTTGAAACAGATTTTCGCAGTGTAAAATCAATGCCAACAAAGAACGGCAGAAGTTATGAATCGACCGACGTAGAAAGTAAAGACGACGATTTCAATAAAAACTGCCGTTTTTACTCATAAAATAACACGACGAGGTTTTCGTATAAGACGCCGTATAATTACAAACAAATCCACGGCTTTAAAATACAAAATATCGCCGTATTAAATTAATTTACAACGACGGAAAATATAAATATATCGACGTCATTCTCGTATAGTTCTACGACGTTATCTTTAAATCGTACAATAAAATTTATCGTCGTATTTATTCATTTTATACGTCGTACTTTTAATTTTAACGGTCGTCTTAATAAGAATTTTTGTTAACAATTTTTTTCTTTGATTTTCTTATCCTACGTCGGTAGATCTACTTAATGACAAGAATTGAAATAACCACGACGGTTTATATAGAACACCGCCGACATAATCAGTTTTGTCTGAGATCCCAAGGGTTACGAAATCTTACCAGATGGAACTCTGTTCCACATCATAATCTTAACAGATGACACAGATTTGCAAATATTGCGTCGTGTTAGTTTACAAATTCTAGAACATTAATTTCCCTCATTTTAAATTTCCTCGGGAAAGAAAAATCTATTTATCACGCTTTGGAATTGAAAACTAAAACTGAAAGAATACGGGAAAAAAAACTCCATTTATAATTTAAAATTAAAATCCACGTCGGTTGTAGTACACTTAACGACGTTTAACAAAATAATCTACGTCGGTAATTATAAATCTACCGCCATCTTAACTTAATATAGACGACGAGAAAAGACGACGGTAGAACAGAAAACCGCCGTTGTTTCAGTTTCTTTAACATATCTTTCTGCAGGACTTGTGTAGTTCAAAGCATTGACAATGTCTTCATCATATCTCCCAGAAACTACTGATTCAATTGCTCACGCTTTAGAGGCCATCTGAAGCCATTTCTATTCTTTATCGCATTCTTGAAACCCATCTTCTTCTTCTGAAGCTCTACGGATAAAGGAAGAGGCTATCACAATAAATCCGACGGATCTTCTTAGGCAAGAAAATCAAGCAGAGGATCAGGCACATCTGATCTTCAGATTTCCCTGAGAAGCGAACTTTCCTTCGACAGCGAGTGGAGGCCAGGCTTGCATCTCTTTTGATGGAAAGCAAGGAGTATTCAGAAGCACTAAGTGTCCTATCAGGCTTGATCAAGGAAGTGAGAAGGCTAGTTGACAAGCTTCTTCTTGTGGACATATATTTGATGCGAGTAAGCTCAATTTCTCTTTGAGAAAACATCCAAATTATTGTCTTTGAGACATGAGAGACTGAGAGAGGAAGAACTTGGAACCTTAAATGTAAACCGAAAATGAATGAAAGCGACAAATTTATAGAATAAATTTTTAAAACCAACGGCGGTCCTTACAAAAAAACCGCCGTTTAAATTGTAAAATCAACGTCGGTATTATCGACGTATATTACAGAAATCCACGTCGGTAAATTAATACAAACGACGTGTTAAATAATATACCATGACGCGAGTTATTACTTATGTACTTTAATTTTTGAGTTTACTACGACGGCACCTACAAACTACTGTCGTATTTATTTACCACGTCCGAAGTTAAATGTACCGTCGTATTTTGTAATTTATACGTCGTAGTTATATGTAACCGCCGTATTATTTTTTTGAAATGGTTTTATATGTAAGCAACTTTTCGTCTACTTGACTTACACATTTGTTGTTTTTATATTCTTATTTTATTTAAATCTGTCATCCAAAAAAGAAACTTTACATATTGCAGAATATTAATTTCCTTCGTTTTAAATTTCCTCCGGAAAAAAAACTCTATTTATAACGCACTGTAATTGAAAAATAAACTGAAAGGTCACGGGAAAAAAATTTCTATTCATAATTTAAAAATTAAAATCCACGTCGGTTATATTAAACCTAACGACGTTAAATGAAATGATTCCACGTCGAATGAAAAATATTGCGTCGTTTTAGTTAAAAACGACGTAGTTAAATGTAACCGCCGTATTATTTTTTTGAAATGGTTTTATATGTAAGCAACTTTTCGACTTACACATGCACTGTTTCCAAACCCGATTAAAAATTTCAATCTCCCAGAGAAACCTTTTCGTCTTTTTTCCTTGTCAGAGCATTGTCAGAGTTTCTCATCGTCTTCCTCTCGTCTTCTTCGTCGTCTCTGAACTTAAACATCGATCATCTTCCTCTTGCTTTCATTGCACGCAAAAGGTAAGCTTTCATTTTCACTATTTTGGTTACTGTTTTGCATGCTCATACGTTTTTTGTTTGAAAAATCTTTTTACCTTTTTTCTGGCCAAAATCATTTTACTTCTTTCCAAGTTTGATAAAATATACAGACAAAGAGAGAAAGTTTCCAACTTTGAAGACAACTACATCAACTAAATAAGACGACGGTAGACCACGACGGTTCGTCAGTTGTTCTAGCGTCGTCTGAAAATTGACAAAGTTGTTTTTAAAATAATAGTCTTTTTTTATATGCTTGTTTAATTGCAGGTTTGATTTCGCTGAACAATGGTTTTTGTTTTTCCCTTATTTGATAAAATATAAAGAAAAAGAAACTAGGGTTGGTATCTAATATAGACGACAAAATATCTTATTATTTTACGTCGTGTGAATGTTAATACCACGACGGTGTATTACTATTGACGTCGTATGAACATAAATACCACGACGTTATATAAATAATAGTTTACCACGATGGTGTATTACTATTGACGTCGTGTGAACATATATACCACGACGTTATATAAATATTGGTTTTAAACATTTATTACGTCTGAGATTATTTCATTGCGTCGTCTAAAATCATATCATACGTCGTATTTTTTTAATACCGTCGTTTGTGTTCTTAATGTTTTCCTGAAATATTTTCACTTGCAGTTTTGTCTGTTAAAATGGTTTCTCAACAACAAACTAAGGATTCTGGCTCCAAGAAGCTTGGAATGGTAGCTCCTCAAGACAAGTCTTCGAAGGAGATGAAGTCTTCGAAGAAGATGAAGTTTGCTTCATCATCTGCTGAGACAGAACAAACCAGCCAGACAACAATCTCAGATGATTCAAAGACTGGTCGAGGTATGAGCACAATGCCTCGTGTTGTGAAGAGAAAGCTTCAGAAACTGAGGCCAATTGTTGAGTACAATAAAAGGGGGAAAGGTGTTGGCCAAGCACATATTGAGATGCAGTCGTATATTGGTGTGTTGGCACGCTCCAGGATCCCACTTGTGGACAAGAAATGGTCCCAAATCCCCAAGGATATAAAGGAGCAGATTTGGGAAGCAGTTGACATGGCTTTTGTCGTAGGCCAAGGGGGCAAGACCTCTGTTTTAGCTTCTGCTTCTAAGAAATGGAAGGATTTCAAGTCTACACTAACGAGGCATTATATCCTTCCATACACCAATGACAGGGAGAAATTAAGCCAACCCCCTGAAACATATAAATTCATAGAGAAAGCACAATGGGATGCCTTTGTAGCTTCAAGGCTATCCAAAGATTTTGAGTCTGTGCATTCTCAACATGCACAGATTAGGGAGAAACTCGAGTACAATCATCGATTGTCTCGAAAAGGATATGCTGGATTGGAGGATCAATTGGAGGAAACCATGCCTGGGGTAGAAATTGATCGATCTACCTTATGGAAGAGAGCTAGACAGGACAAACATGGTAACATCCCTGATCCAAAGGTGGCAGAGAAAGCAAAATTAATAGTAAGCCTACTATCACTCTGTTTTAAATTTTTATTAAACTGTGAATTATTCTTATTACGTCGTATGTTATATTTTGCGTCGTGTGAATGATATTACCACGTCGAAAAGTTTTTAAAAACGTCGTTAAAGGTCTAAATAGGAATCACTACTATGTTTTCTGTAATTATAGCATAAGACGTCGGTGGTTCATTTTCGCGTCGTGTGAATGATATTACCACGTCGAAACTTTTTTAAAAACGTCGTTAACGGTCTAAATAGGAATCACTACTCTGTTATCTTTAATTATAGCATAAGACGTCGGTTGTTTATTCATTTCGTCGTTTTAAATAAATAACCACGTCGGTATAACCACCGTCGTGATAAGTTATAATAACGTCGGTTTATACGTTATTGCGTCGTGTGAAATTATATAATACGTCGTTTGTACATAAATAACCGTCGTGTGTTTTTTTGTTTATCTTTTTTTAGGATGAATTGCAGAAACAAGTCTCGGAAGGCAAAGTCAGAGTAGATGGCAGCAATGATGTGCTGACCATGGCTTTGGGCCCCGAGCATCCAGGCAGACTGAGGGGAGTTGGTGCTGGTGTTTCCCCAAGGCAATATTTCAATTTGCCCAAACCACAGAGGGTGAGCTTTGACGACCGTTTGAAGGACAGTTTAAGAGTTCTCCTTCAAGAAGAGACTAAAAAGATGGAGGCTAAGGCAAGGGAAGAGGCCTTAAGGATGGAGGCTAGGACAAAACAATTGGTAGAGGCTGAGAGGGAGCATTTCCTGAGTCAGCTTTCCCAATTAATTCCCAATTTTGATCCAAGCATGCTTAAACCAAGAATTAGCCAAAGCCCCAAAAATCCAATGTCTGACAAAGCTAGCTGCTCTGGAGGTGATGTGAGATCCCTACATTTGGAGGATGATACTGCCAAAATGGGGAAACATCAGCCAGATGAAGAGAAGGAAGAAGAAAAAAGAGATGAAGAGAAGGAAGAAGAAAAGGAGAAAGAAGATGAAGAAAAGCATGACGACAAGGTATGTTCACATAACTTTGCCTTTTTTATTTGTTTTTCAAAATTTCAGACGTCGATATTTTTATTTAATCCGTCGTTTGTTTAAAACTTAGACGGCGGAATTTTTTTAAGACGTAATAAAATATTTAAACGACGGTTTTTGCACCGTCGTTTAAATGGTTTCAGACGACGCTTTATTCATAAAACCGTCGTCTTTATTGAATTACCACGACAGTTTTTTCACCGTCGTTTAAATACTTTTAAGACGACGTTTTATTACTTAAACCGTCGTCTTTATTGAATTACCACGTCATTTTTTTTATTTCTTTAAACAGGTTATTGAAGTTGGTGCTTATTCAAATATGGAGGCGCCATCTTCTTTAAAAACCCTTTGTCGTTTTGTGGAAACGACACTCCTGCCTGAGGATAAGACACTCCAATTTACAATTGATAAGGAGGTGTTTGGTGGTGAGCGCGATACCTTCCTCCTGCCTGAAGATATTACACAATTTGCAGGCATGGAAGAAATTGGAGCTACTGTATTGGCTGTATATATGAGGTTTGTACTTCTAAAATAATACCTCGTTGGTTTATATTGCGTCGTCTTAACTAACTAACCACGTCGTCTTAACTAACTACCGTCGTGATAAATATATTATAACGTCCTCATCTATTTCAGTACGTCGTGTGAAATATTATAATACGTCATTTTTTTATACATAACCGTCGTGTTTGTTTGTGCTGACTTGTTTATATTATTTTATGTATTTAGGTACTTACACGATGTTTTGAAACAAGCCAATATGTGCAGCATGGTTGGCTTTATCGACCCTGCTACAGTTAGTGCCAACTCTGGCACAATAACTGAAAGATCACGACTGGTAGCAGCTCGACTTCAGAAGACAGACGGTGAACAGCTTTTCATGATGCCTTACAATCCAGGGTTAGTCTCCTTAGGATTTTGTTTTTATGATTTTCAATAAATGACAGCTTATAAACTAACCACGTCGGTGTTTTATTTTATTTAGTCGTTTGAAACTACTAACCACGTCGGTATTTATTTATCGTCGTGATAAATATATAATGTCGTCGTTATCTACTTTATTTCGTCGTGTGAAATACTATAATACGTCGTTTTTGTAAATAACCGTCGTTGTTATATTAATTTTGTGCAGCCGTCATTGGATCTTGCTGATTGTAAGAGCAAAGAAGGAGACCGTCTATTTTCTGGATCCTCTGCCAGGTCATCGTGTGGTCGACGAAGAGGCGAAAAACATCGTGAACAGTGCTTTAAAAATATATAATACCCACATAGGCCGAGCAGGACGTAAAAATGTAATTTGGAAAACTCTCTCAGGCACACCAAAGCAACCCAGCAATGTCGAATGCGGGTATTATGTGATGCGCTTCATGAGGGACATCATCATGGATCCTTCCTTGGGGTTTGAGAATAAAGTAAGAAGAAATTACCTTCATACATTTCACGTCGTTTTTTGTATTATCAACGACGGTCATGTAAAATTAACGTCGTTGAATGGATATACTACGTCGGTTATGAAAAATATCGTCGTCTGTGATTGAATTTCTTTTTATTTATAAACCCTAATAGTCATTGTTTATGCAGTATGCCAAGGGAAACCAGGAAGCTTCATACCCCCAAGAAGCTATTGATGAAGTCCGGAATGAATGGGCAGAGTTTGTTTTCCAAATTATTAAACAGGGCAATTATTGAACACTTGATATTTATGTATAATGTACAAATTTTCTCTATAATATGTAATGTAAAAATTTGTTGAGGTTTTCTTAAATTAAAAAAAAAACAAACATACAAATTGCTTAACCGACGTGTAATACTTTTCCAACGACCTAATAAAGTCACAAACCGTCGTATTTTGTTGTTTCGTGTTTTAAACAAATACGACGTAAAAATATAGTTAGACGACATTCTTTGAACAATTGAGTCGTTTATGGTTTACAACATCTTCAATTTCTTAAGGGTTCAGGGTATCATCGACGACGTTTATGTAACGACAGCGGTTAAGTCGTTGATATATATATTTTACGTCGTATAGTTAAATAGCCGCCATGGTTTCTCATTTTAACGACGTCATTTTAACGACTTAGTAGTCTATTACAATTTACAACGTCTACAATTTATTAACACCGACGTGGTTTGTTGTTGTGGTAAGAATATTTTATTATTTTTATATCAAAATATTCAAAATAAATTTAAAATAAATCAGAAAATTGAAAAGTCAACTCCTATGAAGTCATTGATATATTTTCTTCCACATAAACCTTGAAAAAATTCATTTTGAATAACAAAAATTTAAAATGACCATCCAAAACAAAATTGTTTTGATGAGTCATAAAATCACTTCTAGTTTTATGGTTTAGGGTTTAGAGTCTAGGGTTTAGAGATTAGGGTTGTTATTTATTGGGGTTTATTTTTAAAGTATAATTTTTGGGTAGTCTAGGGTATATGTTAGGCTTTAAAACCATAAAACCTTTTATAAACTTAATTTTTTAAATTGTATAATTTAGTTTTATGGGTTTAGGGTATTAATTTTTAACGACGGTGGTTGCGTCGTGGAATACATATTTTACGTCGTACAGAAAAACATACGACATGGTTTACGCTTTAAACGACGTCATTTTAATATGTAAGTCGGTTTATATAATTTACAACGTCTTTAATTTCTTAACACCGACGTGGTTTTTCAGTCGTCGTTATATAAAAAATTCAAAATAAATTTAAAATTAATCCGAAAAATGAAGCTTCAAAATGAACGGCCTTACGTTCTTAATCCGAAAAATGAAGTTTCCGTCGTGGAATATTAAATTTACGTCGGTACGTGTAGAACTTTCGCCTTGGTTTTTCTTTCGACGTTTTAAAACGCGCGAACTCTAAAAATTTTCGCGCGACCTAAATTTTTTTAGATTTGGCTCTTATTCTTATACTTCGAACCCTGAAACCTAAAATTTTCAGATTTCGCGCGACATAACATTTCGCTCTCTCACTTCTGCTCTAATTAAAAGTTGCACTCTCCAGGCTCCGTCGAATCTGTGAGCTCGTCCAACCTGTAAGTACAAACCCTATCTTCCCCTTGTAAATTCATTGAATGATATTAGGTTGTTTTGTTAAAGGGTTTTATGTGTATGCTTTGCGATCTGTTAATAATGTGCTTATAGGTATGGGTTCATGGATTTTCTGTTTAATGGGTTCATGGATTACATTATCTGTTATGTTGAATTGGGAATGGATTTAATTTTGTCGTATCTTTTAATCACCCTATGTTATGTTGAATTGGGAATGGATTTATTGTTTTCATGCTTGGTTTCATGTATATGTTGGTTTCTTGCTTGGTTTCATATATATGTTGTGTTCTTAATGGGTTTTGTGTTCTTGAAAATAAACTGAGACACGACGAATTTTAAGGCTTACGACGACGATTACACGACGGTTTTTTTAAACTACCGTCGTTGTATTACTTATACACGACGGTTTTTTCATAAACCGTCGTTTGTATTACTTATAATAGACGACGTCTGTTGAAAATCCGTCGTCTATATATGCCAAATACGTCTGTTTTTGTTTAAAACCCGTCGTCTCTGTTGTGTATTACTTGCGATTAGATCATTGTATAATCTGCTATAGTGATGGTCATTGCCTGTATTTTCACTTTATTATAGATAATAGGTTATAGTGTCGGAGATGGATAAGTCATGGATGCACTCGGATAGAAGATCGAAGGCATATGAATTTGGGGTGGAAGCATTTTTGAACTTTGCTGTAGAAAATCTTCTAACTACAACACATATCCGTTGTCCATGTGTTAAATGTGTTAATTTGAAGTTGTTTGGGGTTGGAATTATAAGGGATCACTTATACTTTAATGGAATTGACCAAAGCTATAAGAATTGGACATTTCACGGAGAACCTTGGGAAGCAACTACTAATGCTAGTAGAAATGTTGAAGAAGATGATGGCCATAGTAGGTACAGTTTTGTGTCTGAAGAAATTGATATGGATGATAATGATTTTGGTGATTTTGGTTCGGATCCGTATGAGTTTGCCAATGTGATTGGGGATGGAGATCAACCAGTGTACCCTGGTTGTAGAAAGTACACGAAGTTATCGGCATTAGTGAAGTTGTATAATTTGAAGGCAAAACATGGGATGAGTGATGTCTGTTTTACAGAATTATTGATACTTCAAGGCGATTTGCTTCCAGAAGGAAATACAATACCAACCTCCATGTATGAGGCTAAAAAGACTTTGTGTGCATTGGGGCTGAGTTATGAGAAAATGCACGCATGCCCCAATGATTGCATCTTGTATAGGAAGGAGTATGAGGATTCAACTAATTGTCCTACTTGTGGTATCTCAAGGTGGAAGGAAGGCAAAGATTCAGTCTTGAAAGAGGGTGTGCCAGCGAAGGTGGTGTGGTATTTTCCCCCAATTCCAAGGTTTAAAAGGATGTTTCAATCACATGAGACAGCTAAGAGTTTGACTTGGTGGCATGCTGCTAGAAAATCAATTGACGGTCAGATGTCTCATCCGGCGGATTCCCCGTCTTGGAAACTTCTTGATGATAAATGGCCTGAGTTTGGTAATGAGCCGAGAAACTTGAGATTGGCTCTTTCATCTGATGGATTCAATCCCCACAGTTCTCTAAGTAGCAGATATAGTTGTTGGCCGGTTATCTTAGTTACATATAATCTCCCTCCATGGCTGTGCATGAAACGAAAGTTCATGATGTTAACCTTATTGATTTCCGGTCCTAAACAACCCGGAAATGATATAGACGTCTACTTGGAGCCTTTGATTGATGATTTAAAATCCTTGTGGGTTGGGATTAGAGGAGTGTATGATGCACATAATGGAGAATACTTTACACTCAGAGCTGCATTAATGTGGACAATTAATGATTTCCCCGCCTATGGAAACTTATCTGGTTGTGTTGTTAAAGGATATAAAGCTTGTCCAATATGCGGCGATGATACACCTAGTCACAGGTTGAAAAATGGCCACAAAATTTGTTACATTGGGCATAGAAAATGGTTACCAATCAATCATCCATATAGGAGGCAACGTGCAGCTTTTAATGGGAAACCTGAATATGGCATACCTCCCGAGCCATTAACCGGAGAAGAAGTGCTGCATATGGTTGAAAATGGTGACAGAGTTTGTTGGAAGAAGAAATCAATATTCTTTGATCTCGAGTATTGGAAATACCTTCCTGTGAGGCATGCCCTAGATGTTATGCACATTGAGAAGAATGTTTGCGATAGTATCATTGGTACATTGCTGGAGATCCCTGGAAAAAATAAAGATGGGATTGCTGCTCGATTAGATTTATTGAACATGGGGGTCAAAACTGATTTGCAACCCGAGTATGGAGAAAGACGTACTCGTTTGCCTCCTGGGCCTTGGAATTTGTCAAGAGCAGAGAAGAGAGAGGTTTGCAATTCTTTCTATGGTATGAAGGTCCCTGAAGGTTATTCTTCAAATATTAAAAATCTTGTATCTTTACAAGATTCAAGACTTCTTGGCCTTAAATCACATGATTGTCATACCTTAATGCAACAATTGCTCCCTGTGGCAATTCGTTCTGTTTTGGAGAAGCCTGCAAGGTATGCAATAACTCGTTTGTGCTTCTTCTTCAATGCTATATGTGCAAAGACTGTTGATGTTTCCAAGCTAGATAAGTTGGAAGAAGATGTAGTAGTTACTCTGTGTTTGCTTGAGAAGTACTTTCCCCCTTCATTCTTTGATATCATGGTTCATCTAGTAGTACATCTTGTCAGAGAAGTTCGTCTATGTGGGCCAGTATATTTTAGGTGGATGTATCCGTTTGAAAGATATATGAAAGTGCTGAAGGGCTATGTTCAGAATCGTACTCGTCCCGAAGGTTGCATTGCTGAGCGGTATATAGCTGAAGAAGCGGTAGAGTGTTGTACTCAGCATTTATCTGATGTTAGTACAGTTGGAGTGCCTTCAAGCCAAAAGATGGGACTTTCAAAGCCATTATCAGGTTGCACAGTGAGCGTAGTTGATCAGGACCTGTTGAATCAAGCACATCTATATGTCTTGGAGAATACGGAGGAAGTCCTACCTTATATCGAGTACGTATGAGCTTTATTCTTTAAGTTTCCATTTTAAATTATTTCTTATATTTATCTTCTATATTTAGGACCGTAATGCTTGAATTTTTCGTGTCATGTAGGCAACATATGATTCACATCAAGACTGCTTATCCAAAATTTAGAAAGAGAACAAAGTGGCTGCAGGATAAGCACAATAGCACTTTCATTCAATGGCTACGCTTCAAGGTATATATTGTTGAATAACATATTTCTCTTTTAATTTTCTTCTTATTTATATGTTAGATTGAATTAAGATATGATTAATTTGCAGGTTCAAAGTGAACTTGAGGAAGACAATCATGGCGTATCAGAAAATTTAAGGTGGCTAGCAGCTGGTCCAAACATGTCAGTGCCATTATATAGGAGCTATCTTATTAAAGGTATTAAATTCAATATCAAGGCACAAGATGATGTGCGGACAACTCAAAATAGTGGAGTTTATTTACTTGCACATACCATGCAAGTTGCTAGTGCCAAGGATAAAAACCCAATTCTCTCAAATATGGGTTTCTATGGTGTCATTCAAGAAATTTGGGACCTTGACTACCAAAAGTTTACAATCCCAGTCTTTAGGTGTTATTGGATAGAAAGTTCTGGTCTTGTAGTCGACGAACTTGGATTTACCCTTGTAGATTTGAGTAAAATTGGACATAGGAATGACCAATTTGTTTTGGCTTCTCAAGTCAAACAAATATTTTTTGTTGACGACCCGATGCATCGTGGTTGGTCGGTAGTGTTATCAATGCCTAGTAGAGAATATAATGATGTTATTGGTGATGAAGTATTAGGTGATGTGATAATTGAGTGTGAGCCATTTACTAGAGGGATGCCAAATGTTGACACATTTGATGAACTGGTAGGTGAGTTAGGCGGTCAAAATATTCGAGATGGGTGTGAAGATATATGGATTGAATGATGCTTATGTAATTGGCAGTGTATGACATTAATTTTGTAATATATTGTAATGTGATTTCTTCACTTCTACGTCAAA